>NW_009717052.1:224-4843 GCF_000703405.1 Apaloderma vittatum | reverse complement strand
CGCTTGCGTCAACGGCCAGGGAACAGCGAGTCGCCGGGAGGGCGACGCTCTCTTCAAGTACTTGAAGTTCAAAACGTACGTTTGATCAAATGTGCTGTGCCATGTGGCAGCCCTGCTCCCCATCAGCGAGCCAGAAGCTTTCCGCAGCTGAGCTGGGAACCGGCTGTGATCTGAGTCCGTAATTCAGGGAGCTCCCAGGAGGGTTCTCTTCTTTGCTGGAATAAGACCCTGTCTAGTAGAGGCTGTCAAAAAAATAACCTAGGGAACAAATCCAAGCAAGCACCTTCCCCATCCAGCTACCCAAGGCCATTCTGTGCTGGTTGGCCCAGTAATTTTGACGCAGCTCACACACGGGCAGACGCTGTGTCGTTTATCAAGCGGGCTCTGAAGGGAGAACATCTGCCGGCTGGACTTGCTGCTCACGTCGATTCTCAGCCTTGTTTTTATGGAGAGTTGAACGTGTGAAATCTGTTTCCAAGTACCGAGAGCTCTGCATTTGTGACCCGAGATGCATTAACGCTTCTGATGAATGAGAGCTCCAGCAGCTCTGCGCTGCGAGCGCGACACCGCGGAGTGGGGGAACGCAGGGGATGAGTTACAGCAGAACTGAGCGTGGAAGGAGAAGCATGATCTGGCGCATTAGCAAGACCAAGTTTTTCTCAGTGAAGAAGCTGCACCTTCAGCTGCTTTTATAGAAACATTTTGCCAAATATATTGGAAGAAACAAAAAGTGTTCCCCAGCTCACACTGCTCAGCAGCAAGGGAGAGGTCTATGTTTCCAAGTGTCACTTTTCAGGAAGAAATGCAGCTGGCAGATCCCTCCCTTTCAATACTCACCACATCATTTTCCAGGCATTTTTGGGAACTGAAGCTATGCTGCTTTCAGTTGCCTACTCAGCCCTGGCAGCTGACAGCAGGTAACGCTGGGGAACGCAACACACCGATTGTCCATTCTGAACATGGATCCCGAGAGAACGGTCATGCTCCAGGCTCAGGCAGATTCACTACTGCTCCGGGAGTCCCTGCAGCTTGTTTTCCATTGTACTGTCTCCTGCAAGTAGCTGCCATCTCACAGAAGAGATGATTGTATTCCTGCCGCAACAGGCCAAGCCTGAGCTCCAGAACTCTCGCAGCAGGCTGGCTCCGCTTCAACCGTTTCCAGGGTTAGGGGAGCAATTCTCTTGTACCCAAGTGAACAAATCGGGTGTTCTGATTTCGTAGCCCTCGAGAGGCCATTTATTAGGATCAAGGGTTCTCTTTAGCATAGAAAGGCTCTCATCCCAGGCATTTTCTTATCCTAAATTTGACTCGAGGAAGTATCTGGAAAGAGTTTGTACTCCTCATCAACGTAAATCCCTATTTCAGAAACCATTTTCCTCTTTGAGAGCTCAAGGTGTCACACAGTGGTGAAGATACCTCGCCCACCTCATCTCCCCCAGCACCTACAAGACCCAAGCAAGTCTGTGCAACTACTAGAGCCACCTCCCTGGCTGGCAAAATACTCGCGAAGCCCAACACAGCCTCTCACCAGGACACCTTTGGGCAGGAGCTTGTTATCAGGCCCTACTAAGGCAGCTCTTGGCGAGGGGACCACGGCACCTCCAAGGGCCAGGGAACCTCCAAAATGCTGACAGGGCACCACAAGGGTGACCCCCAGCAGAAGTCAGCAGCGCCCAAATAACTATGTCAGATTTTTCTTTAGCAACAGGCACACTCCAAAGGTATCTGACAGCAGCTTTTTCATCAGTAAGGAGGAAAAATAAGATGAACCAGAGGTGCCCGTTCAGCCCTACAGCGCTGCGTCCCATCTAACTTTGGCTTTAGCCTTTGAACAAATCACTGCTCAACTGGGGGTGGAATCTGAGTCAGCAGGGCAAGAAAATATCATTACTGCTTTGGGATGGGAGGGAGAAGCCTGGTGTTCATTATCAGAAGAGGTGAGGTGACTGGTGTACAGAAGATGTAACAGTTACATTTTATCTAAGTAAGCCTCTGAAGATATTTCAGTCTTGCTCATCTTGTAAAATTGGCTTTTTTATTAACTTGTCAAATATTTTGGTTTCTTTCCATGATTACAAATGTTAAGATTAAACCAGCTGTATTGGGCAAAAGATTAGAAATGGTAATAAAAATAACCTGAACAAGACTTGAATTCCATCCTTCTGAAATAACCGCCTAAGGAATGTACAACTAGTCTTTGAAGTTTCTAATTAACATGACAAAAAGTTGAAAGCTATGGGTTCGGATACTTCTGGACCTATTTTGCTCGTTACTCAAACAAGAAACCCCAAACGAGAATAGGAGAGGAACATAAGGTCCTCAGGTCCAAACCAGCCCCGCATCTCCTTCCATGTTCTCAGAAAAACTGCATTAAGCAGCTTCAGCTTGATGAGTGTTTTGGTTTTTCAATGAATGCAGGAACATTTGTATCCTCTACTCCTATATTATGCTATAAATTGTTCCCTAAGTAGGTCACCAAAATGATTTCCCAAAGTCTCAAGACAGACAATTTCCACACGATCCCACAAAACGAAAGCAGAGCCTCGGCTGTCAGGCCAGTGACAGCTCTCCATCAAACCCACTGCTGTCAGAAAAGTAAGGGGAGTGCTCTTTTTAACTTGGCATCTGCTATCGTGATTCAACTCTTTGCAGAGAAATATACTATTACCCCATATGGCAGCTTCCCCAATTGTGAAAGGGCAGCCAACTTCTGTGGCAATGAGCGAGCTAGCAAATTAGCAGCCGAGTCTGGCACTAACGAATGCTCTGCTGTCTCAATAGAAGGTGGCTGGAGGTTTCCTCACATGTTTTCTCTCCGCTTTGTTCTAGCAGAAGATGCTACAAGAAACAAACTGTGCTCCAATTCCTTTGGAGATTTAATAACCCAGATACTTCAAGTCCTTCCTCATCAAAGGAAGCAGCAACTCGAGAACGTCTTGTTGAGTTCCCAGCGCTACGGAGGCACCGCCACCTCCTAGAGACTCCCAAATTTCCTTCCGAGCAGGAGGGAGATTGTACCACGGCCGACCCAGATGCAACAGATGCAACCCCATCCTCACGAGCGGGACGCAGAGGGGATCCAGCTTTGCCACAGGCTGGAAGGGCCCCCTCTGGGGAAGACGAGCTCATGTAATTCATTCCCTGTCCACACGCTCCCCCGCCGCATGATTGAGCTCAGCGCCGGAGTGTAGGACTGCTCGTTTGAGCGCCAGAGAAGCTATTTCGAGCTGTTTGCCCAAAGACTCATCAATAAGTCATAAGCCCCAGAATGGAAGTCAAAAGAAGGGGAAAAAAATACCAACAAAAGCCAGTTGCTCAGACAGAATAAATAGTAACTTCCATTACATTCTCCTCATCTAAAAAGAGAATGAGCTGCTTCAAAATATTCCCTTCTATGGGCTGCCACGCTACAGCAACCCAACCTAGTTCCATCTCCCGGGGAGTCACGGTGAGCGAGACGTGTGACAGCGCGAGTTCACCACATCTTTGGTACGCCTGGAGAATCTGCCTGGAGGACCCAGCTCCAGAGAGCAGAGGCTGGAGTCACTCGCTGGGCTCCGCTCCGCAGGGCGGCTGCACGCACCAGCGGTGGGGAAGAGTCTCCTTCCAGGGAGGATGGTCTGTCCAAAGAAATTCAAGTCCAACGTCCCTGGAGCACGCCAGGACTGACGGAGACAGACTCTGGTCCAAACAAGAGGGAAACATCTCCCTGGATCTGTCACGCCTTTATCAGACTGGCAGCCCAATCTGATAAAAAGCCTCTTCCAGGGAACATTGTCCCGAACGCGAATCGGCAGCCTCATTAATGAAACATTAGCTGCTCACGTCATCTCTCCTCTGCCTTTCCTGGAACACATCTTGTTTGCCTTGGATTAAGCTATCTGGGGCAGGGATGTGCCAATGCCTTTCATAAAGCACCCCCAGGTTACAAGCACTAGAGAAATATTAATCACTTAACAGTTGCCATCTCTCCACCAATTCCTTTAATTGCCTGAATTCTTGCTGGCAGCCCTCGCTGCTGGCTCCCCCGCAGGTGTGCACTTCCTCTGCTGAGACCAGCTCCGGTTCACAAACCCAACCAAACCTCGTGCTCAGGTTACAGAGGAGCACGACTGGAGCAGCCAAAGGCTTTAATCCACACAGATGCAAGCAGCGGGTCTGAGGTTTTTGCAAAGTCACAAAATTCAAGAAGTCTCTGCTTGAGTCCTTTCTGGGAGAGACTAGAAACAGGAAGAAGTTCTGACCAGATGCACGGCCCAAATCCACGAGGTCTGCCTGGTTATCCTACACACACCGTATTTTGTTACTATAGTCACAGAATCAGAGAACCCTTGTGGCTGGCAAAGACATTTGAGATCGAGTCCAACCGATAACCCAGCACTGCCAGGCCCAGCACTAACCTGTGGCCCTGAGCACCTCATCTCCACGGCTTGTAAATCCCTCCGGGGGTAGGGACTCCACCTCTGCCCTGTTAAAGCAGAAGAAAGAAATCGAAGAAATCTTTTCTAATATTCATTTAATCCTCCTCTGGTGCAACTTGAGGCCATTTGGGGGCCGGTCAGCTCAGTTGGTTGAGCGCGGTGCTGATAATACCAAGGTCACAAGTTTGATTCCCCTTC
>NW_009717052.1:0-212 GCF_000703405.1 Apaloderma vittatum | reverse complement strand
GCCCCCCCCCCAGCCTCCCCCCCCCCCGCCCAACAGCCCCAGGGCCCTCAGCCGCTCCTCCCACACTTGTCCTCCAGCCCCTGCCCAGCCCCGCTGCCCTGCTCGGGACACGCTCCAGCCCCTCGAGGGGTTTCTGGCCGGGAGGGGCCCAGCCCTGAGCCCAGGGCTCCAGGGGCGGCCTCCCCAGCGCCGAGGGCAGGGGGACAGGCCCT
>NW_009717051.1:0-12443 GCF_000703405.1 Apaloderma vittatum | reverse complement strand
TCCCCAGCCACCTCTTCCACCACCTTCTTGTCTTTTTTGCCAAGGAGGCATTTCGGGAGGAGGTGGTTCAATTTCTGTTGGTCTGCCTCCACGGTCAGGTACTCTCCCCATCAGAACCTATATGGAAAAATAGGTGACTTTTAGTTTATTAAAAAAAAAAAAGAAGTAATAATAACCTAAAGGGGCAGCACAGGGTTCTCCTATGCACACAAACATGCTGCCCGCTCTTTAGAGTAAATATTGACCCCTTCGTGTGGAGCTTGACACAGAATCCCTATCTCCTGTCCTTATAACTCACCACAACACAACAGCAGTCTGAAAGTGAACCCATTTTCCACTTCTAAAATTGAAATAACTGCATCTAGCTAGCCCATATTACTTTTGTGAGACCTTTATGAAGATAACTAAATGCATGTGAAGTATTACAATAGGCAATATACACAACTGTTATATACGAACATATAAATACATATTCATATAGAAAGGACTCCTTACAACGCAGCTCTTCTACTTCAGTTTCAAAATTCACATTTGAATCTAATCAACTGGCAGAAAAAACAACTGTCAAACTGATGTGCAACTCTAAAAGGAGCACCAGTTTGCCTTAGACTAAAAACTAGTGACACTCAGCAGAGAGCTGGATCAGACAAATTACATAACACGCTACAGGACGCCGTGAACAAAATTAAAATCAAAGAAGAGATCTTGACTCTGGTGGATATTATTCTGCGTACAAAAAGGGAGACTGTACTGGACAAAGTTACACAAAACATTAAGTTGAAGAACAAAGGTATCCAAGTAGGTCTTTTGGTTGTTGTTTTCGTATTTCCTACACTCTCGGTGTGATGAATGTTAACATGCACTGGGCAGTTCCAGGCACTTCCAATTAAAGCACTCTCTCAGAGAAAGTTATTTTTCCTTGATACGGCAATAATTAAGAAATTTCAGAATCTTTGGGATCAAAACATATTAAAGGGTATCTAAATGAGGCACAAAACTTTAGAAAATTCTATAAATAAAGGATTCATAAAAAAAGGCGTAGTCATCATCTGAATGGTGAAACTAATGGCACAAGCTTCAGCTTTTATCATACACAAGCACTAGCACAATAAAAAACGCTGATTTACAAGCAGCTCACATGTATCCTTAACTTGAGGTGTGCACTCAAGAGGTCATTTACACACTCACAACCCCCCACCACTGCTCTTTCTCATCCACACTAACGTTCCATCCTGTTGCATGACTGACTGTGTAATAAGGTAAAAAAGAAGTTGCTGCAATGTCTACTGGAATGATGCAGATTTCCTCTCTTAAAGCGCCAAGTATTTTGTGAAAATAAATGAAAATATTAAGCAAAGAGTCATTAATGACGTGTGATAGGCCTGTACACTCCCATGTCCTTTTATCACATCCCAGAAAGCAAATGCATACCTTGTTGATGGCACAGACCGTGTTTTCTCGTGTCGATCCACTACTTGTTCTTATGATCTTTGACAGGTCTTCTCGAGCAGCAAGAAGGTGAGCTAATGTAATAGTTGACTTTGGAGATAATGCATAGCGCTTGGGCTGATAGATTCGTGCTATGTCATCTGTTTTTACCTGAATGATAAAATCAAACACGACTCACTTGCTAGGCAGAAACCACACAAATACTTACTGTAAACCATGTATTGGTCTCAGTACATTTCAACTTGAACACAGGGTGTAATGTCTGAAAATCTAGTCTATCTTTCAAAATATAGTGCCAGCTGTTACCAATTCCCTTCATATTGATGGAGCTATTGTACAAAAAAATGCTGCTGATCACCTTTAATTGACGCTGAAACTGAGCACCGCTACAAAAGAAATTCTCTGGCATCAAACAGATTCTTTGATGTTCTCCAACATATCTAAAGACTAAAATTTACAACTCCAGGCTGCTTTCTCAAGAGCTCTATATAACCACATTTTACAATCACTTCTAAACATGATGAAAACAGAGCAGCTTCTACACCTTACTTTAGGTCAATTTATGGGAAAAAATAATAAATGTATCAATGCAGCAAAACACTTGTGCAAGCCATGAAAAAGTGAGACCGAGGAAGAGAGAAAAATCAGATTTTTTTTCCAAACACATTTTATTTTGATGTTTAATTTGTTTATCCAAAAAGAAAAAATGAATACACTTTCTGGGAACATCTAGAATGATCTTCAGAGGAGAAAAAAAAAAAATTGATCTTGCATGGACAACAGGTGCTGTTCCTTCACATGACTGTTTTGCTAGGCAATTACCACACCACTTACAGATCCATTCCAGTCCCTCTTGAAGACTAAACAAGTTGAAAAACGAACAAGCAACAACAACAAGAAGAAACAACCAACCAATGCAAAAAGTGCTAACGGACTAAAACCAGAGAAAGGTATCAATACCTTTTTAATGGTGGAGAAAAAAAAAGGCAAACTAACAAATAAATTTAAAAGGAAAACAATTTGCCTCTTGGCTTAAAAAAACCCAACCAGTACCTAGAGCTCCATGAAATCAACACTGTCTGCATGTGTCAACAGCAAACTGTGACACTGGCAGACTTGTAATAATCCATACTTCGAGTAAGCTTTTGAAGTTTTAAGACTTATTCATCTTAAGCTTTCTACATAAACCTTTGGAAGGGAAGTTGATCTTGCAGCTTATGAACATCAAACGTCTGTCTCCAGCTTCCCACAAGTGTATTCATCAAAAATCAAACGTTTTATATATTTATGTCCCTACGCTCTTGGACAGAAACAATATGTATTTCTAGCTCAGAAAAATCAGACTATTTTTTAACATACAAAGAGCTAGGAAATAGCACAAATCAAATGATCACAGTTAAAATTATACCAGCAGAGAAAACCCAGAGGATTGGTTCAGAATGTTCAGCCAGCTGAAAGATTTCTCATACAAGCTGCTATTCAAATAACCTGTTCAGCTGACCATCTGCTTAGGCAGTAGCTTTGAATCCAAGATAGGCAGCAGTAATCTCACTGACTTTATGGGTGGTCACTCTTTGCATCCAGTCTATGTTAAGGCCCAGTGTTCCTCTTCCTCTTCCACCTGCCTGAGAAATGCTGAGGTTCCCTCCTTGTTTACTTGACTGGAGGGGGTTGGATATAGGCAAGAAAAAGGAGAGATGTGATCTTATGGGAGTGAGAAACCCCAAGAGGATGCTAGACTTTAATTATGAAGCTATAAACAGTCACAAAGGAAGGACTGTGCCATCTGGTGAAATCCTTCCCCTGCCTCAGTACCTAGGATTTGGATGTTACAACCCAGGACGAGAAACCGGTTAGAAAGAAGACAACAGCAATGGAAGTGTATTTACAGAGTACGTATATACCATAGAAAAACCTGGGGAACTGCAGCAGACTCCCACCTACAGGAAGCAAAAAATACAGCAAGCTTACCTTTGCTCTATCAGACCAGCCAAAAGACTGCACTGTCACATCCAGTCTCTTCATTAACATCCGTCGGCGACATTCGTACTCGCTGCGAAGAGCATCATTGATCTTTTCCAATCTTTCCTGCAGTGTTACAATATAAAATACAAACATTCAAATTTATAAACTAGTAGAAGTCAATTTAAAGTTAACCTTGTTAAGCAACTAAAATGTCTATCGCCAGGTGACCACTATAAACTCTGCAAAATTAAGGGTGCATCTGTGTAGTGCTACAGTACTATGTATATATGAAATGTTTTGAAAGCTACTAAGTGGATGACTCAACACTAAGTCTGTTTTATAACATTAATTCTGGAAGTATCTGATTAGCATTATCACTATTTAGTAATTGAAGGAAATTTTAATATTAATATTTAGCATTTGAACAATTGTAAAATGGACAAAGTTAGATGAAGCTGTATTCATTAATTTTGACCATCCTGTTAAATACAGAAAAGAAATTGAGAGAGTTTTTTACCACTTGATCAGAATTCAGAGGTTTTGTTAGCAGTGATTTCCCCACATGGTTATTTTGAACTTTTGAGAGAATGTCCTTTATCTGAAACAAAACACATACTTCTTCTCAGAACACAAATTACGTTTACATTTATTTCAGCACAAGATAGCACATTTGTTTCAGTAGACTCATAAATACAGATAGGCATCTTCTGGCTTATCATCCATTACAAAAAGAAAATTCCAGACCACCTAGCTAAATGATTAAAGAAAGCTACTTGAAAAGGAATACTTGATAAATCAACTCTTGTGTTTCAGGGCCTTTGTAACAACCTCCTTTTTCTACATATACCAAGGAAAGAATCTGATCTCAAATTTTGTGTGAAAACCAAAATATGCATTTTGTTCTTTTTACATCATTTTCAGGCAACACTGTGGCAAATTAAAAACACAAGACCCCCTAAAACAGTCTGAAGTAAAAAATAATGTGCAGCCAGCAAATTATGGGAAAACAGTGTTTTGACTCAAGGAGAAAAGATAGCCTAGCAGTATCTGAAAAGTGGCTGCCTAGTTACTGTAATATTGCCTGCTATTATACCCCATCCATACAAAAAAAAAGAGGTTACAGTAAGAGGTGGAGCTCAGCTCCATACACTCTACTGATCCCTACACTCCTCTTTCTCTAGTAATTCTTGCTTCCTTCCAACTTTTTTTTTTTTTTAATTCACAAAAACACCTCCAGGGCCGTGTGCTTTGTCTTCTAAATGTAAGCAACTTGTTTTGATTTTAGTGAAGCATGCACATGATGCTTCTCATGATCTAATTCAAAATTCAAACCTACCTAAGCACAAAGTTTCTTGAATTCAAACAAATGTCTGAAGAATCAAAAACTGAGTAAGAACAGCATGACAGCAAAAGATGAAGAAATGAGTAGTTAGTATAGAAGAAGAAATAAACAGCAGATGAATTAAAAATTCTCTTAGGCAAGAGATGTCTATTCATATAAAGTTAAGGTCAGAAATGTAACCTCAAAGATTCTAACAAGTTGCATGGAAGAGAGAGACTGGCTGCTGAAAAAAAACCAACACAACAAAATCAAAACAAATCCTTAACATAATTTATAGTTATAGAGCAAAAGAAAATCTGAAAATCAGTGATACTGAATACTGTCTAGACATTAGAATTATTGCAAGGGCAGCTACAGGGCAGCTAAGTCGTAAACATAACACTGGGCTCCACATACAAAAGCCAGACATTTTGCCATGACAAGCTGATCACAAATAACAGATCCAATCCAGCGCTGGCTACTCCTGATTACCACAAAGTGAAAACAAAAGAAAGTTTAGTGAGAACAACTATGGAATAGAATCAGTGAAAATCAGAACCAGAAGAAACAAGACAGCTAAATGAAACAATCCTTTATTCACTGGGAAACTGCCTCCAGATTTCTGCAACCTTTTCTTTCCAAGCTAAAGAGAATACCTATGTCATTTTACACAGCAACGGGTTTATCAATTGAGTGACATTTAAGGAGGAATCTTCTCACTGACAAACTGGCCTATGTTCATGTTTGGGACACACTATAATGTCACACCCAGGTTACTGAATCTCTGCCTTGCCCGCTCACTCCTGTGAGCAGGACTCTTCGGGCATCTCCAACAACCACAGTGGTGAAATGAGCTGAGCTGCCTCACAGTCAGAGCAGGGCTACCAGCAGAAGAGCTCTGAGATACACCCGTCTGCTACAGGACAAGAACACTACTGATGTGTAAATCTGCACTAAAACCCACATTCCTAAACATGACAGTTGCCCTAGATTAAGAAGGATAAGCATGAATTAAAGAAAAAAAACAAACAAACTCACAACCACAACCCAGAAGGAAGTCTGTGGGTATCTGTGGGAACAATACCAAAGGCAGTGCTCATATAACAGAGCAGTGAAAACACAGAAAAGCAAACCCAAATTTTAACACCAAAATCATCCTAAAGGTCTGACATACTCAGCTGTCAAAAGCAAACCAATTAATTAAAAGCTAGATGGAGAGGAATATATTTCTTTATTCAACATATTGTGTAATCAATGACCTTGTTATTATCAAATATTTATGAGATTGCTTTGGAAGTTCACACACACTCTAAAAATAGTTTAAAACAAATCAGTTATTGGATTTGCTTCAGACAAAAATACGTCAAAGTCTACTATACAAAACTATATTCTGTTGTTACCAAATAAAGTATACCTTTAGGCATTGAACCCGACATCTCATCTGCTTTATAAGTCAATGCCTGATCTAGTTGAGAGGTGGCGTCCCTGGCGATAGGGAGGCTGGATTAAAATGATCTCTAAGGTCCCTTCCAGCTTAGGCCATTCTATGATTCAATGATTCTACACTCCTTTAAAAAATTTATAGCTCACATCTTATTTCCATATTCCATATATTTATTAATTATCTTTACCATCTGTCTAAAATAGAGCATTAATTTTTATGCTTAGCACCATTTGCACAGATAAACATCACATAAGCATGCACCTCTGCGGCTTCTAAAACCTGACCTGGAGAGAGGTGTCATTTTATTAACTGAAGTTAAACTACCAATATTAAGGAAGGAGCGTTTTCTTAATTAGCCATAAGGTGTACTGCTCAATTGCAGAAAGATCACCTAAAATGTTAAGCACAGAATATTTTTAACTCATTCTCTGCCTCTCTTCCATTTACCTGCAGATCATTCTAATTTCAATATTTATCTAATTTTAAAGATATTTTTGTTTGACCTTTATGTCCGGTGAAGAGGACAACTCTTTTGTCTTGCTCCCTGTAACTACATCAATGCCTAATGTACAGGCACCATTATGTCTGCAAGGTTATTAAACACTAACAGTTACAAGCAACACAGCAATTTTAATATGAACAGATTTTAGGAAGTATTCCTAAATATTTTTAAATACATTCTTCTCATATTTCACATGAATGTTATTTCAGCTTAATTTCGATTTAGTTTCTTCAGTAAATCTTTATAGTTTCTATAGTTCTATAAATCTTTATAGTTTCATTCATTTCATTTATTAGGGGACTATTTTTCACATATTAGATAATGTGAGCAAAAAAAATTTACAAGTCTTTTGAATAATATATTAAGTCTTTCAAATAAACTGTATTAGAATGCCACTTTGTAATTAAGTGTGAAATTCACAGCATCCTGACTAGAAAAAAAGCCAGTTGTGAGCATGAGCTACGAAGTCCACCACCATCATAAACTTTCCTGAATCTTTGATCAATGTTCATTTAGAGTTTATGGGGCTTTTAGTACAAAGTTTAAGAATGACTCCCAGAGTTATCCCTTGTAAATACACAAGGGAACAGCTTCTTAAAAAAAAGCAACTAAAACCCCACTATTAATCTTTTCAGTGGTAGGAGGCTGGAATACTGTTGATGTGCATTGACAACCACTACACTGTTACAGGAGACGCAAATTTAAAAGGGACTGCCTACGATTACATATTCAAAGTTTGAGCTACTATAAAACTCATAGTCTGAATGAAGAAAGCAATCCTGATATAAACTGATAATTTAAAAAATAAAATAATAAAAAAAAAAAATCAATGTTCTGACGTTCCATACCAAAATACAATGTGTGATCTGTCCCTTTGGTAGATTGCTGCTGCACAGCCAAACTATTCTCAGAACTATTCCCACAGCTACTGACAATGCTGAAGATGCTAGACAGAGACAAAGAGTAGACATGTTGAAATGCTGCAGATACATTTGCAAAATCAATAAAAATACTAGATTACTATGTAAGTTTCTATTACAAATGATATAATACTAAAAAATCAACAGTGCAATTTCACACAGAATCTAATTAAATCAGAAGCAACAAAATATTTGGAAAAAGAAATTGATCATTTCATGTGAATTTTGTGAGAATACTCTGAAAAAATGTTTACAATGCAAATGAACTCCAATTGGTGGTATCACTGTCCCCATGCAGCTACACCTACACACCTACAAATGGAGGTGTCCAACTATGTGCTGTATCAGAGTAACTCTGAACCTGTCCTGTATTAAAGTAAGGAACGAAGGACACGGAAACATGTAGCAGGAATTCTACAAAATCTCCTGAGAGGCAAGACGAAAAATCCTTTGACTGTAAGGGATGAAACAAGTAGAGAACAAATTGCACTGTTAATTTGGAGTCACAGAAGATAAACGAACTAATTTTGGCACACTTCTATGCTCTGAAGTGAATACAAGTGGATAATCACTGTGGAAGTGACAGACCTGAGAACCATCGCAAAATAGCCCAGATAGTATTATTAAAAAGAAAAGGTCTTTAAAGATTGTGGTCATTTCAGTACTCATGAAAATCTTAACAGTTCACATAAACTGTAAAAGTAACAGCCTACACACCAATTCAAGCCTGTGATCCTATCCAAAAAGGTGGCAGATACCAGGTGTCTAACAATTCAGAGAAAACTTCATAGACTCTCTAGGTGTGTGTGAAGGAACTGGCCCACCGGGTCTGGTCTTGCTGTTCTGCAGCTGCAGAACTAGAGTCCTACCCCTTTAACCTGGGATGAAACTCAATCTGTACTGCAGAAGGGAAGCAAGGAATCGAGAGAGGAAGGCCACTGCCCAAGGCTGCAGACTACAAACCCACATGGATGTAAATGCAGCTAACACCCATGGAGGGAGATAACAGGCAAGTTTCAATCAATCATTTGTAGCTGGAACGCTGACATTTTAACCCTCAGAAAACAGGGCTAGAATTGTTTCTTCATGCTTTCAAAAATATTTTATTGGAAAGACTAGATATAAAGATTTCATGAGAACCAAATAGATCAAGTACAGTTAACAGGGAAAGAACAGGCATTTTCACCATTACCTGGATGCTGCTTTTTATAAATAAATCTATTAAAGGTTTTGTCTTGTCACACTAAAGACGTAAAGATGCAAGAATACCATTCAAGAACGTTTCCCCAAAACCTCTTAATGTTCAGTTGCTCACTGGCCAATGAGAAGAGGAGGAAGAAGGAAGGAAAAAAGACCCCAAACCAACATAATATTTTAAAAGTATTAAACTCAAAGACTCGCAGAAGCAGATGGAGATTCATTCCATGTATCTCTCAATTTTTATAGGGGCTGGTCACTCACTCTCTCTCCAAATACAGAATAAAACTTTTAGCTGCCTGATGGAGAAGATAAAATTCCACCCCAAGAGCCTATTTACATTCTGCAGTGAGGAAGCCAGATTAAGGATCTCATCACTGAAACTAGTTAGAAACTGGTGGGACAAAACCAAAAGAACTATCCTATTGAATTAGGTTCAAGTTGGCTTATTCGCTGGCTATTGGTAACTGAGGTATTTTCAGTCTCTTCTGCAATGAAGGAAATGGCATTAATGAATCAATACGTGCAATTAGGAAATTTATAAACTAAAAAGCAAAAATTTAAGTTTTGAATATTGAATTTAAATACCCAGCAGAAATAACTACAGGTACATCAATGCGCAATCAGTTATGACCCAAAGTCTTCTGCTTGCAGCAGCACATTTGAATAGGTAATTCCTACCTTACATTTGCATGGTAAAACAGGCCTCGTCAGCTACATCGCATCCTCAGGGAGATGCTGAAATATTTCACCTCATAACTAAAACAGTTTAACTTAAAAACTAAGCTGGCTTTCAGAAAAAAAAAATCCTTTGCACTTGTCAGATAGGGCTTTTATGGATCAGCCTGGTGGGCTCTTAACTCTAAGATGAACGTGTACAGAGATAACAGTTTAACAGCAGAGAGAACACAGAAAAGCCCATACCTTTTGTTCCACATTGGTTAACAAGGGAGGAATATCAGAAGACGAGGAATTGGGCAGGCCCAGTGCATCGCAAATAGCTTGCACCTCCTGATAAATTTCACTGTGCTTTTCCAAATGAGAGCCTTTAGTTTTCTTGCTGTGCAATATCTTTAAAGCCTGAAGTTCTGTACTTAGAAATACTAGAGACAAAAGGGTCATAGCAGCAGATTTAGAGATGCTTGAATATTTCTGCATACGTATTCTTAATACAAATAGAACACAAACTCCTATCACAAGACCACAATAAAAGGGAGAGACTCTCTCAGTTCTCTCCTGGATAGGTCAGCATCAGCTTCGCATCCTTTATCTGAACTGACTCTCAGCTGACTTTCTACCTTCAGTCTACATATCGTATTTAACTGGTTAACTCACTTCTGCCAACAGATCCCTAGTTCCTCACTTAGTTTCATATTATCACACCGGTTCCTGCTGCTACTCCTTTGTCCAAGTCCAGCTTAAACCTAGACTTTGCTTCTCTTACTCCTGCTTTCAGCACCTTCACTTCACATAGCATTTTCTTTTAAGCTGCCCAGAGACCTCTCAAAAACATAGGAAGCATAGTCTCAGTTTCAGCTGAGCTGGAATTGGATCAAGAGAGAGCTCAGGAGGTTGAACCATACTTCACCAAGAAATTTTAGTTTCTACTAAAATAATTTTCTAACAGTTTTCTATTTTCTACTTCTGCACAAATAAGCTGATACATGCTCAGTTAGGTTGTAACAATTGTACATACATACTTCAATACACATAAAGAACTATTTGATGTAAATTTTAAATTAAAAATAGAGCACACATGTAAAATGCTGTATTAAAAATGGAGAAAAATAGTTATAACTTACAGAGGAGTTTGAAACAATCTTCTTTCTCTCTTAATCTGTCCTTGATGTCTCCAGATATAAGTGATGAATAGGGACAAGCCATTTCTCTCAGAAAGCCACTAATCTCAAGCTGGAAGCTCTCTATATCTTTATCACCTGTGGGAATAAATAAATGTAAAGCTAATGGTTTTTTACAGAAACACCAAAATGGTAATCTAATTTTTTTACCTTACACATTTTAATTGCAGGTTACAATAGTCCAGACAAAGACTTACCACCTCTTTCTTCTTAAGCAAGTCCTACATACAAGCAGAAAACCTTTTTAATAGCTACAGCAATATTGTACTCAGTCTTCAAACAAGAAAGTGATGCTACAGCAGCTCTTTGAAGACATCAGTGCAGATAAATGTAAAGCAATATAAAACCTCATCCAAGCTCCAGCACTCAAAAAGAATCCGGTAATGCTAACGAGCAACTCGTGTATCTACACACAGTGCTGAGTGGAACATGGCATCGGGCCTACTAGCTGAAAATACGAGGCACTGAGAACGTAAGCCATCAAAATATGATTACATAAAACAACCACTAATAGGATGCATGAATGTACTTTCTACATTTATGGAGATGTAAAAAAAACCAAACATCGCAACCCATACCACTTTTTTTTTTTCCCTTTGACAGAATCTTTACAAGACAAGACCTTAATCTAAGTGCCACAGCCTTGGTTTGGCTACCTTTCAGCTACCTTCTAAACTTCAACACTGTACTTTCACTCTCAGCTGAACAATATGGGTCTAAATTCACTGAACAAATACTAAACTGCTTTAACATATTGACATTCATATACCATCTGTTGAAGTGATGCTTTCTTCCATATTACAAAGTGACTTTATTTGGGAACCTAACCAAACACAAAGCTCAGAAAATTCTGGTGAAGCCAATCCATTTTCTGCCGCTTTATTCAGGGCTTCCTCCTCCAACAGTGGACCCGTGTACCTGCACAGAGAGAGATAAAACATTAGTGATAGGAAGCACGTTTAACATAAAATACGCACACTTTAAAATCACTTTACTATAAGCCGGTTACACTGAAAACAATTAGTCTTTGTAGATTCCTCTTGTCAAAGAGTAATTTAGTCTTTTTCTTTTTTTAAACACATCAAGAAATAAGTCACAAATTATAAACAAAGTGGTTTGTTGGAAAATAGGAGGCCGGCATTTTCACATATCTCAGGGAGTTTTGTGTCTCAATACACACTGACCAGACAACAGTTCATACGGACGTGCTGGAGCATGTCCAGAGAAGGGCCGTGAGGATGCTCAGAGGGCTGGAGCACCTCTCCTATGAAGACAGACTGAGAGAGTTGGGGCTGTTCAGTCTGCAGAAAAGAAGGCTCTGAGGAGACCTTATTGTGGCCTTCCAGTATCTTAAGGGGGCTACAAGAAAGCTGGTGAGGGGCTTTTTAGGATGTCGGATGATAATAGGACTAGAGGGAATGGATTAAAGCTGGAGATGGGTCGGTTCAGATTGGACATTAGGAAGAAGTTCTTCCCCATGAGGGTGGTGAGACCCTGGCACAGGTTGCCCAGAGAGGGGGTGGCAGCCCCATCCCTGGGAGTTTTTAAGGCCAGGCTGGATGGGGCTCTGCGCAGCCTGATCTAGTGGAGGATGTCCCTACCCATGGCAGGGGATTGGAACTAGATGAGCTTTAAGATCCCGTCCAACCCTGACAGTTCTATGATTCTGTGATTAAGTGAAGTGTTTAGCAAAACGAATTTCCTTCGAACATTAACAACTCGCTTCCCCAGCGTACCGGCAATAAGACACCTGAAAATTAAACGGGATTTCACCCTCTCTATGGCA
>NW_009717050.1:0-25924 GCF_000703405.1 Apaloderma vittatum | reverse complement strand
ATGTGCTTTCGACCTGCTTTCCGTCTTTGCTCTTCTTCTGGACACCGGACTGCCTGGCACAAACCCTGAGACCTGGGGTGAGGGTTCTAAGTGTGATACAAGTCAGATTCCTGAAACTACCGGGATTTTTACATTTTTTGTTAAAGCTAGTGAAAAAAACCCTGCACCAACGTGAACACATGCCAGACAGCGTGTTGGAACCTATCTTTTACGGCGCACTATCGGTGCATGCATATATTTGCACAGGGCCATGAAAATAGTATTTGCGTACTGAATCATATAAATATGCGATATTTTCTCAAGGATACTGAACTATTCCAGCTGAAATGTTCTCCAGCTTACTGGTTTCCTAACTCCACTGACACCTCATATAACTTTTACACGGGAAAAAGAGCTGCCTGGTAGTCTTTTAGATTGTATTAAAGCTGTTATTAATGATACTTCTAGGGGAGAAAAAAGAGAAGGTTCATTTGTACGGCCTGGAGCTGTTGTTGTTGGCACTGACACCCGATTTTACTCGAGGAGAGCAGCTAGGACAGAAAAGCAGCTTCTGACTTCCATTTTCAGCCTCTGCTTGGGAGAATGTAATCAACACATTGTCTTATGCACCACTCCAAGATCTGGAGCGCTTCTTTAAATATCATACTATTTAATGTTTAAAATTTACCTCTCTAGTCAAAAGCTCAAAGCAGAAAGAAATAAGGTAGAGTGATTTGATGATTAAGATATTTTCATTGGACAAAAGACAAAAAAAGAGAGGGAAATGAGGAAAAAAATATGTATGTGAGGAAGCCAGTGTAAGATGTTGTGCTGCAAGTGCTCAGGGCTTAAGTGGATCCAGTTGACTTAGTGACATTATTTGGATCTTTCTCTCAAATGACCACATTCAGCAAACACACAAACCAGCTTTCTTCATGCTTTGGAGAAAGTAGTCTTCAAGGGTGCAGGATCTGCACTAGCAAATGCTGCAAAGATAGTGTCTCAAGTACTTCTTTTCACTCATTCAGAAAAATCTTCATTTAAAATCTGCTATTGGCTCACACCCACATTTAAAATTGCCTCTGATTTTCCCCGGAAAGCTCATCTCACAACCGTTCCCTTGTTTGTAAACCAGCTGTGTGGCACAAATCAGGAAGTAACTTCTCACAAGTAGGTTAAGAAAAGAAGGAGGGCAACTTCTCAGACACACAAGTACTGGATACTGGAACATGGCTGGGATATTGAATAAGGAATTTCTCTTCCTTGAACGCACTTGGTACAGTGGAAGTCTTTTCAGGACTCTACTGTAAGAGATCTTTGGGACTGAAATTCTTATGACACGAAATCCAAACTGCGATCAGCAACATAGTTACAGGGACTAATACTCCTAGAATGGACATCCCTAAAGACTGAACTAAAAGACTTTATTTAAACCTTTGCCATCCACAAGAAAAGCACACAACCCACCTAAAGGCAGCATAAAAGAACCAAAGGTGGGTGTGTCTTTTTCCCTTGAACTCTCCAGACTGGTTGCCCACGACTGGCTAGTAAAGGTGAGTAATACTAACTGGCATGCACATGTCACCATAACCCTGCGTGACTTATCTTTACTGTTCTGTAATATAGATCAAACTTCTGTCACACAGGTTAGATTCCTTAATGAAGTCGACAATTTATCAGCAGTGCTGTGAATGTTTTATTATGACTATACACAAACCATTCCGACTGAGCACGTCACTGACAGGAATCCCCAGGCTGTGCTCCGTTCAGTACTGACAGCTCAGCCCTGAGCTCAGCTCAGCTAAGGCATCAGCCAAGTGTTAGCAGCACTTCTTTAGCATTGAGCAGAACTGCAGATTTAGGCTGCTCAACATTCACTTAGATCACTTATTGTTACAACCAATAATAATGATAACTAATAATAAATAAAAATAAAAATAAGACAGCCCATGATCTCCCAGATAATACCTGGGCATAGTACAAGAGGTGGCGGAGGCTGATGACCACTCCCAGCTAACAGCTCGCTCGATATGAGCCATGATGAGGCACTTGCCCTTCAGTCAGTCTCTGGGCCTTGCCTTCGGTTCGTGTACTGCTACAGTCTTTGGTATTCACTCCTGAAGTTCCCAGTGATCTACACAACTATGCAAGATATATTCCATGAAAAAAACCCTATACTGAACCCAAAAGTAGGAACAAACCTCACCTCTGTCATGAATGATACTCATCCTAGTCTTAGTAAATATTCTTGCAAATATTGCAGCTTATTTTTTGGAATAGAAGCATATATAAGATCATATGACTAGAGAAATTTTCAGTAAACAATTTGAAGAAAAGAAAAAGAACACCAAGAAAATTCAGCCCAATATCTTTTCATACTAGGTCTGCAAACATGAAAGCTAACAACCTTTGTCATTCGCTCAATGAAAGAAAAAATGGAATCTTCAGGTGACGTTTAGAAAAAATACCATCGAGGTAACACGGAAACTAATTTTAATAAATACTAAGAAGACAAAGCAGAATGTTTACTCTTAAATAGACTATCATAAAATAAATTCAGACATGTAGGCAGTGAAACATATAGCCAAGAGATATAACTGTAGCAGGATGTCTTGCTATAATCCTCTCCCAGTTTTAAAGTGTAAGCTCTGCCCTTCTAAGATGACTGATTCCTTCTTGGTCTGAATATTTTTAATGAGCAAAGGATGACCCACCCTGAGTTAGTGCAGTGACAGTCCAAACGATATGGCTAGTGTACTTTGGTTTCAACTGTCATAAATACTTTTAATTACCAGTTACACCCAAAGAAGTTCAAGGTCCAAAGATAATTCACAGCATCCTCCTGCAAAAAAGTTCTGCAGTACTAACACCCCAGGTTCTGTTCTCAGAAACCTGGAGATGCTTCCCATACACAGTTTACTGCCTCCAAAGCTTAGCATCTCACCAATTTCCTTACCCCAGGGCGGAAGATCAGTATGCACAGCAGCTCTTTTCACTAACAGAAGCAATACCTAACTAGCTCCACATTAATAATACGCTGAAGCTCTGTCAGTGCCGTGCCCTGAGGAACTACACCTACGTGCTGCCCCGTGCCCACCTGCTGCCTGCTTCCCTACAGCACTAACCACCTCCCAGCCATCAGTTTACTCCCTTGCTTTCCATTTGATCTCTGCATTTTCTGTATCAAAAGTGTACACCAGAGTCAGCTTAGGAACCTCGGTATGACTGGAAGTAGGATTGTTTGGTTTCTTCCTACGCTGAACAGAGGCAGCCAATTTCCCGTGAAGGAAGCCAGCCCCAGGGTTTGTGACAGAACACCCAGCAGCACAGCTGCTCAGCTGGGGCTCTCCTGGCCTAGAACACCGAGGAGGGCAGGGGGGATACTTGTTTTGCTTTAACTCCAGCCACACAGGAGGGCTTGAAGCTATGCTGGAAGATTGAACTCAACGCCTCCCGCATCTCATACCTGGACCTCAGCATCTTGTATGTGAAATCAAGTGTGCAATGAAGACTTCCAACACTCTTGTTCCTGTTACTTTCTTTATGGACAAAGCAATACTTTTTCTGCTTAATTTCAGCTCTATTGAAAGGGAGACTTCAACTTGTAATGGTTTTCTAATACTAAATGAATGCAAGCTAATCCAGTACCAGTATGAATATCGTTTTGTGCTTTACATAATATGAACACAGTAGTTACAGATGCCTCCTTTCAAATAATTTATACACTGGTTTAGACTGTCCTGAGGCCTAAACTATTGCTTGCTGAACAGAAATATATACTTAATCGTAAATATAAATATTTTAAGTCTCTTGTCACATATAGTCAGCTGTCATTTTAATTTCATACCCTGCACATGGGGGTAAATCTACTTGCTTGTTCAAAAGGACTACAGAGAGTGCGGCTGCAGGTATACTGCTATAAATGATTCAACAGTTTCTTTTGGTTTATTTTTTATTTAAAGTAATAACAAAGCAAGCCAAACTACCTGAGGAGTTTTTCTCAAACACAGATGAACAGATGAAAACCCCTTTCCATTGCATGGAGTGTGGGGGCAATATGCTTCGTGCTATTTGTGCTGACACCAGTGACATTATGTGTCAACAGAGGTGGGGTTTATAACTATTGTGCTTCCTCTTTGAAACACAGTATAAAGGTTTCCAGAGCCCACATTGCTCCTCACTTCAGCTGCTCTCTGCCTGTGCAGATTTAGCCATCTCGTCCTAACATCCAAAGAACACAAATGGCGTTCTCTGCCCGAAGCTTTCAGCGCAGTACCAGCAGCCACTTCCAGTCTGCAGCACCCAGTGTGAGTGGTTTAACCTCCAGGAAAATGAGCATCCAAAAGCTTCAGGCACCCAGTGTCTATGGGGGAGCTGGGGGCTACGGCACCCGCATATCTACCAGCACCAGCCACGGGCCAGGCTTCGAGGGCAGCTTACAGCTTAGTATTACTGGTAATGACGTGCTGCTCACCGGCAACGAAAAATCAACTATGCAAAATCTAAACGACCGACTGGCTTCCTATCTGGAGAGGGTTCGCGCTCTAGAAAAGTCAAACTCCCTGATTGAAAAGCAGATCAAGGAGTGGTATGAGAAGAATACCGTAGACATAAGGCATGACTACAGCTCATACTTTAAAACCATTGAAGATCTCCAAAACAAGGTAAGATATCACCTAGCTATCTATAAACATAGGAATTGCAATTATCAGGGAAATAGATAATAACTTATTGTAGAAAATGCATTTTTCCAAATTGCAATCATCTCATCTAAGCAAAATAAATGTTAATTTTGATCAGATACAAATTACTGACAGATTTTACATAATTTACAGTATTAGATATATGTCTGTAGATCTGAGTAATATCATACATGAAAAATCTTTGACTTAAAATTAATTAATTTTATTTATTTGCCTTAGGTAATTTAATAAGTAAAAGCACTGACAGTAATTTCATATTTAAATACAGTTTAGCATCTGTTGATTTCAAAGTGTTTTTTATAAAAGAATGCCAAATGCTTTGAAAAAAATAATAGAATGCTATTTGAAATAGTAAATTACCACTATAAATAATAAAATATTCCCTCAGCAATCAGTTGACAGATTTGTCACATTCTGCTTCCAGTGAACTTCCTTAAATCTTTCCCCTCTTATTCTTTACCAGTTCTGTTTCTTATACTTTGAAAGTAAATCTCTTTCAGAGAGCAGTTTACCCCAACCATTTTATACACCTATTTTATAACAGGATAATTTGTCTTTTGGAGAACCCTAATTCCTTCTACGCACTTCAAAGAGAACTAAGCTCAAGCCTAAGTGACTACCAGACAGCTGAAGTTAAGGGAAATGCAGCCCACGTGCGGTATTTATTTCCAGAAATGGATCAAGTGTGCAATTACGATTCATCACTTTTCAACCATTCCTTTTTAGATTAGTGCTGCACAGCTGGAAAATGCAAGGCTTGTCCTGCAGATTGACAATGCCAAACTGGCTGCTGATGATTTTAGACTCAAGTAAGTTCCATGATAATTTCATAAATTCTCATTCACGCTCCTCTTACTCATGCAAGTTGCTAATTAGCATCAAAGCTGAGAAGCAAACATTTTCTAACAAAGTTTAATAAAAAGAAAAAATTTACAACTAAATCTGTAACAGTTACCGATTCCAACATTGACATCAAACAGGTGCATTTTCATGATGACAAAACAAGTCTTATTTTATAGGTATGAGAATGAACTCCTGCTCAGGCAAAGTGTCGAGGGTGACATTAACGGACTGATCCGAGTTCGAGATGACTTGACTTTGACAAAGTCTGATTTGGAGTCTCAGATTGAAAGTGTGACTGAAGAACTCGCTTTCCTGAAGAAGACCCACGAGGAGGTAAGAGCAGCCGAACACTGCCAGGGAGAGACATATTAAAAAAGCAGCAACTCAGCCTTACAGGCATAATGAAATCTTCATGGTTAATCTGAAAGAACATCCCACTTACAGTGGGATTCAACTCCAGATTAGCGCACCAAAATTTAGGTACCTATTCATGTATTACTTATGTGGATGTGCCTATGGCTTCTACTGCAATCAAGGGAGAGACAGTCAATAAAGCAGACGTAGCCTAGAGGGTGGTTCAGCTCCGCAGAGCAAACACCCATTGCCTGGACAACTGGGACACCCTCTGGCCTCTGTGGGTTGTAACAGGAGCTCTGGCTCATGTGGGGTTCCTACAAGTACTCGTGCACTCGGTTATGTCCCAGCAGTGCAAGCTCACACTGAACCTCACTCTTAGCACATCTATAGTTTCAGAGACCTACAAAGGTAAGAATGTTACACAGCCACTGTTTTTTTCCCCCTCTAAAGTAAAGACAAAAACTGTAATCCTAAATGCAAAATTACTATTAACAAAATCTCAACTACAGCATATGCCCGAGCTTTCCTCTTAGTGTCATACTATCAGCTTCAAAAGCGTAAACTCCTCATCCCACTGCAGAACATACGTTCTTTAAGCACTGTATTAGACAGATCCAACCTAGAGAAACAGCCAGCAGCTGACGCTAACGCAATCCTCATCGCTGTAGGACATCAGCAGCCTGCGCAAACAGGTGGGCGGCTCGGTTAACGTAGAGGTGGATGCTGCTCCAAGTATTGACCTTGCAACTATCATGGAAAAAATGAGACACCAGTATGAAGAAATGGCAGAAAAGAACCGTCAAGAAGCCAAAGAACGATTTGAGAAGCAGGTGAGCTCAATTACTTAAACATCAGCAAGAACCTCGGTCATGTCTAGCTGCAGTCTACAGCCCCTCCATTTTTGCATTTCAGACAGAAGAACTGAACCAGGAAGTAAAAATCAATGTGGAGCAGCTGCAGACGCAACGGACAGAGATCACCGAGCGCAGACAGATCTTCCACGGTCTGGAGCTAGAATTACAGTCCCAGTTTGCCATGGTAAATAATAGAGTACTTGAAATAAGCACTGTGTTCAGTACACAGTTACATGGATAGATACAGAAACTGAAAGGCTTTTCAATCAAAACATTAAGACAAAAATGTATTCTCTTGAATAATATATCTGTTCTTTTCATTGGCTGTAGACAAAGTCTTTAGAAGACACTCTGGCTGAAACCGAAGCACGTTATAGTTTCCGGCTAACCCAAATACAGGCAGCAGTTGCCAATTTAGAGGCTCAACTGAGGCAACTCCGAGCCGACATGGAGGGTCAGAACAGCGAGTACACGATATTGCTGGATATCAAGACTCGCCTGGAAATGGAGATCGCCACGTACCGCCGTCTGCTGGAAGGAGAGGACATCGGGTGAGGAAACACACACCCCTTGCCTGTCGGTTCAGTTCCGCGTGAGAGCAAACAGCATTGCAAACACTGTCTGTGTTCTCAGAAGGTGAAAGCATCACATCTGCCACTTTCCAGCTGGCTGGGGGCAGATGCGGGGAAGTCTGTGCCCAGTTACCAAGTCTAGATTCAGAGCAGGCTACGGTTCCTGCTCGGTTTCAGGAGCTGCAGTGGAAGTCAGTTGAGCCTGTCTCTCAGCCTCTGCACAGGCATACACTGTTCTCTCTGTGAGCTGAGTAGCTGGATAGATGTTAGGATATATGTTAGGCACCGTATATTTATATTTTTCAATTTGTCCTTTGAACAGACATGTCCAAGTGGATGTATCTACAGTAGAGTCTGAAAAAGGTATGTGACGCCAACCTTCTTATTTTTTCCTGGCTGTCCACTGAAATGGAACTAAATAGTTTGATATAAAACAGAGTTTCAGTGGAATCTTACACCAAGAAAGCTTTATGAATAGATAAACTACAGGGATTATATGAAACTTGGTTTTATGTATATAATTCAGGTGCCCATAGTAAAACCACAGACTCCCCAAACAGCCAAGAGAACAATGGGGAATTATTGAATTACCCTCTGGGGCACTTCAGCAGCATCTGCTTTCCTCCGCTGAGTGCGCCAGGAGAGTAAGCTCCCAGGCAAAGTATCTAGTTTAACAGTGAAAATACCCACCTCAGTGTAAGGCTGTTCCTAGGTTTTAGGTCCCCAAATCTGTGCTACACTGAAGCAAAACTATCAGGAGGGGTAGAAAGTGATTCCACAATGTTCACTGTAGTATTATGGGTAACATACAGGATGTTCAAAGGAAGAGCAATCATATCCTTCACACCCCAGATGTTTGCTTCCTGGTAACTGCGTATTGAAAAGATGCCTTTTTGTACTTTCTCGGTCGGGGAATTGCTGCTACTACTGCAGGAATATTATCCTGTCAGGACAGATTGCATTCAGTTAATTCTCTGTTCAATTTCATTACCAGAATCAAGTAAAACGAGGAAGATCAAGACAATTGTTGAAGAAGTGGTTGATGGCAAGATTGTCTCCTCTCAGGTCAAAGAGATTGAAGAGAAGGTGTAAGTGGCACCAGCAGAGAGGAGTCGGCTTCTGAGCTTCTCGGAGCTGATGCCAAAAGCAACAGATGAAACTTATAAAGAATCCAATCTAACTCTTTCTAAAACCCAGAAGGGTTGACAACTGCCAACTATCAAATCCCCATTAATCTTCATTTTTAGTTTCTTTGTGTAAGAGTATTAATAAAAATCAGTAAGTTATGAAGTACAAGATTGTGGGTTTACCTACACAGTGACTAAATACCTTGACGAAAAAAAGCAACCAAATCAGCCTGTTAAAAAGGTGTAATTGTTTCCAAGACAGATAAAAACTGAAATATTAGATTTCACTTACATTGGAGTCTTAAAATTACATTAAAGAACTTGCTCAGTAAAATTTAGTGTTGAATGACTTCCAGCATAAATTTACTGCAGCTTTTAAAATAATCTGAATTGAATTTAGAAAAATACTGAAGCAGTACTTACTGTTCACGTTTCAAAGCACTAAGCTGGTGAAAGTCATTAGATGAAGACGTGACAAAATTTGCTCATGTGCTTAACAGACTCTGGAGAGTAATGGACTCTTCTGAAAGCTCTGAGAGAAATTCTTCTTCATTTTTCAGACAGTCCATTTCAACATCTGGTGCCTTAAGTTTCCCCACACTTTCAACATATTAGTAAATGAAAAGTTTTTAGAAGAGAGCTGCTACTTCTGAAACCTTGATAGACACCTCATAAAAACTTTACAAAAACTAATTTACCAGATACAGATGATACATTCTCTTTCAAATGTGTTAGTTTAATGACAATCCAACATTTAACAATGTTTTTTTTCTCTTATGTACTAGTACACTGAGAGTCGACTAGTTTTTAAAAATGCATTTAGATGTTGATTCAGGGCAGTTTCTCTGAACTTGAACTACCTTTCAAATGTAACGCAGCTTCACTTTCGCAAAAACTGATTTTCAAATAAATAAGAAGTGGTAATTGCATTTCACAATACATTAAAATTAATAAATAAATTGATGGAGCCTATTTATGATTTTTCACTCTCTGTGCATCTTTATATCACCAGGGACTATAGTAAGAGAAGATATTTCATCAACAAGAATATATTTTGCCTTCCAGTTCAGAAACAAAGTACCACCATCTCTATCAAACCCTTCTCTACCACCAGCCGCACGCACCCTTTCCCTGCAGTGCACGTCTCCCGAGCCACCCCCAGCTCTCCACGCCAAGGAGGCTGCATTTTCCTCTTGGCACCCTCAGCACAACACCTCTTCCTTTTGAAATCTCACCGGTCCAGTGTGCTATTTACTGTACATAGACAGCTGCCAAAGAAAATAATCCCTTGCTCTCACTCTCACGAGTCACTGATACCAGGCTTGTAATTCATTTCTACATAAATGCTTTGCTTAAATCTTTGATCTACTGTTCATAATACGTTTCTGCTCAAAAAGTACCTACGTTCCTGGATATATTAAAAATTAATACATTTCAGTTGACAAATGCAATGATATAATTAAGTCAGGATAAAGAAAAAACTTTTTTTTTGTTTAACATAATAACTCCAAAAGGAAAGTATATTGGTTTTGAAGGGTTCCCATGGCTAACTTGCAACCTGAAGAGCTATATTTGATCTTCAGATTTATATTATAAATCGACCAAAACACAGAAATAATTTCCCTTATTTTCAGATAAGAGCAAACTATTGAGAAGAAACAATAGTCAGTTTCCAGCTCAAAAGTACAAATCACAGGTGTAGGCTATGCATATTACACAGCGATACTTCAGTGATGAAAGGGTTAGTGCAGAAAGTAGAATTAGGTATTATATTTGGTACAGTCAAGCACATTTATGTTTTCATATTACTGATCACTGAACATTCATATGCCTCTTCATACGCTTTTGTTGATCATTTTTCTTACTTCGTATTAAGCACAGAGGGAGCACTAATCTAGCAGAGGTTCATACCAGAAAATTATCATGCAAAGAAACACATTTTTGACATGCACACTGGCAAGTATGATATGAAAGGGATCACTCCACTGACTAAAGCATACCTCTGTAATAATAGCCCCAAACCAAGAAAGCAATGAATATGTAATGACCAAAAAAACTATTTAGGAAGGATTTAAATGCAAGAAGAAATTTTTGTGCTCCACTGCACACAGCAAAACATTATTGTGATGTCTCAGCTCTACTCCACCCATTCCCCCTCACACAGCAAATACCTGGAGGGCACCACATTTCCACTCCCATTAGCAATTTAGATTGGCACGTCTCATTGAGTTGGGTCAGGACACACTAAATTGACTTCCCCTCCAAACAAGAGGGAGAGAAAAATTACAGATCTTCCTAGGAGGTGGGGACTGCTGCTGGAACACCCACCGCCTTCCCTATATAGAGGGTGAAGCGTTGCCCGAGCTGCCCTGCTCTGTGCTGCACGCTCCCCACCGCCGGGCAGGGCACCCCCAGCATCATGGCCCTCTCCGTGCGCACGGCCGGCGGATCCCGGCAGTTCTCTTCTCGGAGTGGGCTTGGCGGGGGATCCCTGAGAATGTCCAGCTCTGGTGGTGGAGGAGGCTTTGGCGGCAGCGGACTTGGGTTTGGTGGTGGAGCCAGTGGAGGCTTTGGTGCTGCTTCTGTGCTTGGCTCCAGCTCTGGCTTCGGCGGGGGTTTGGGGGGCAGCTCAGGAGGAGGCTTTGGGAGCAGCTTAAGCAGTGCATTTGGCGCAGGCTTTGGCAGTGGCTTGGGTGTTAGGGGTTGCTTTTGGTGGAGGTTTAGGAAGTGGTTTTGGCAGCAGCTCAGGCGCTGGTTTTGGAAGTGGTTTTGGCAGCGGCTCGGGACCCGGGTTTGGAGGTGGCTTTGCTAGTGGCTCTGGATCTGGTTTTGGAGGTGGATTTGCCACTGTTGGTGCTGGAGATGGTGGCCTTCTTTCTGGCTCAAAAAAAGAAACCATGCAGAACCTCAATGACCGTCTGGCTGCTTATTTGGACAAAGTACGATCTCTGGAGGACTCCAATACTGAGTTGGAGCGCAAAATCCGCGAGTGGTATGAGAAAAATGGCCCTGGCACTGGTATCCCTGGACCTGGGAATGACTACAGTAAATATTATCCTATCATTGAAGATCTTCGAAACAAGGTAGCAAAGCAATGTGCTTCATGTATCTTTACCTTTGTAATTCATCCAATACTATTTTGGATTAAAATAGCAAATTGCCTTAATAAGCTGTTCTAAAGTACCAACACATGTAATAACCTCGGTCACACTGCACTGGTATCGTGTGTTGGGTTTTTCCTGGCTGTTAACAGCAGCTCTGCAGCTCAGCACACAGCGCTGGGGGACTTGGCCTCATCTGAATAAGACAGTGATGGAATCCAGTTCTACAAACTCTCATAGACTACAAAGTTAAAATTTTAATAAGTTTCATATTTCTTAGATCACAAATTCTGTTCCTGACAGACTACCTGGCAGGGTCTTCAGAGATTACAAACTATCTGGTCGTGGAATGGATTCGACATTAAGTGAAGCACGTTGATGCACAGAAGCTGAAAATCTGTCCCATGCAGTTTCATAGTAAATTATATAATAGTCTAACAAATTACATTTAATATTATAATGGTGTTTAGGATTACATTTACATAAATAGCTATACTGAGCTGCAAAGCCACTGGGCTACAAAGTCATTCTCTGAACACCCTTTGTATTCCAGATCATTAATGCAACTATCGACAATGCAAGAATCATTTTGCAGATCGATAACGCTAGACTGGCTGCTGATGACTTCAGACTGAAGTAAGTATATATTAGGAAAACTCATACTAATATTTTAAGGAAAACCTTATTTTGTATTTAAAAATCTCTTTCCTTGTATAATATGCTAACATAATTACTGAACAATGTTCTAATAATTATGTGTATTAAGATTTAATAGTAGAAGCTATGTAAGTACGCAGTAATAATTTACGTTTGACCTCTTTAACCATGTAAAAAAATCATATTTAATTACTTTGTTTACAGATATGAGAACGAAGTGGCTCTTCACCAGAGTGTGGAAGCTGACATCAATGGTCTGCGCAGAGTTCTTGATGAGCTGACCTTAACAAGAGCCGATTTGGAGATGCAGATTGAAAGCCTGAATGAAGAACTGGCTTATCTCAAGAAAAATCATGAAGAGGTACTTTTGTGTGTGTGTGTGAATTCAAAAGAAGGCAGATGAAATTGTGAAATATCATATTATTCCCTTATTTATGCCAGTGGGAGTTCTTTGATTTCATTGTTTTGTTTACTGTTCTTTTTTGAGTTTACTAAGTGAACGAGTGAAAGAAATGGGTACAGAAGCTACAGATTCTTCCGAAACAGAATCCGTATCACCTCTATTTCTTTACATGTATTTTTGGTAGAACTATTTTGCCTTTTATTAACAGAAATTTCTCTTCACTTTACATCTCTCCAGGAGCTTCAGGGCATCCAAAGCAGTACAATTGGCCAAGTCAGTGTTGAAATGGATGCGGCTCCAGGAACTGACCTGACCAAGCTTCTGAATGACATGAGGGGACAGTATGAAGTCATTGCTGAGCAAAATCGCAAAGAAGCTGAAGCATGGTTCAATGAAAAGGTAACAACCAGAGAGAGCAAATTCAGTGAAATGCATATAAAAATGAGTTAAATGTTTGGAACAGTAGAATCACACTCCATTCTTCCTTGTCATTTCAGAGTGGGGAGCTGAAAAGGGAAATCTCTACCAACACTGAGCAGCTTCAGTCAGGAATTTACTTAAAACGGACTCTCCAGAGCCTGGAGATCGAACTTCAATCTCAGTTTGCCATGGTATGTTCTAAAGAAGCTCCTAACTAGTCAGAGTGAAACTTCCAACTTCAAAAGTGCTGTTAGCTCTTATGCTATTCTATAGGATTTAAGATTGGCATTTATTTCCTATTAAATCCCGATTTTTTTATGCTCCTAAATAGCAGTAATATATGTAATTTGATTGCAAGTAACATGTTGCAAAGGAGATGAACTTTTATGTTTACATTCAGTGAAGCACTAAAGGTCAGTTTTCAAACTGGTATTTCAAGAAAAAAAAATCTCTAAGTAATGAGGCGACGCGTACTCACATTAAACTATTTCAGATGGTTTTGTCTTTGTCAATTTTTTCCCTCAATCCGAGATTACTTAATATCTTTCTCACACAGAAAAAATCCCTTGAAGACACTTTAGCAGAAACGGAAGGAGGTTACTGTGCTCAGCTTTCACAAATGCAACTTCAGATCGGGAATCTGGAGTCTCAGCTGTTTCAGGTCAGAGCCGATATGGAGCGCCAGAACGCTGAGTATCAGCAACTTCTGGACATCAAGACTCGCCTAGAAATGGAGATTGAAACCTATCGTCGCTTGCTGGATGGCGAGTTTGTGTAAGTAACCAACTTACATAAATATCCCCTTTGTTTTATTTTCTGTAGCAATACTCTTTCCATGGAAGAAAAAAAAGAGAAAAGAAAAAACAAGCAGTACATTCACCAAAAGGCAGTAAGGTCCATAAAATTATTCTGAAATAATACAAGTATACTCTAACTGAGGAGAACGACCCATTCTGCTCAGTATTTAAAATAATCTATCAATGCCAACATGAAAAGGGAATTTCTCCTGATCCTGACAAACATTCTGCAATACTGGATGTCTTCAATTCACTTTCAGGAGCGCAGGACAGGGAGCTACATTTGAAAGCTCATCTTTGACAGGATCCAAATCACAAACACAGTCACTGGATTCTTCTCAGGGTGGGTAAAACTTGATCAAATACAATTTCGTTTCTAAAGTCTTTCTTATAAATAAAATACGTGCTATTCTGTTTACATCATAGAGTTTATTAAAACAAGAAATTAATCTGAAAGGAAAAGGATGTAATTGTTTATGTATGCATGCTGCTCTGTTTTATAATTTTTAGCACTCTGATAAACATTTGTTTTGTTTATGACATTTAGATCCTACCAAAACTAGAAAGATCAAGACAATCGTTGAAGAAGTGGTAGACGGAAAGGTTGTTGCATCCCACGTTAAGGAAGTTGAAGAGAAGATATAAAGCAGCGCCTGATATTGCAAAGGATCCGACCACTGCATGTTTTTTTCAAAGCCAAAATGGATAAATGATTTTGTTGTTTTGTATGACATGATAAAATTAGACTGGCTTTTTACTAAGATTCTTTCACATAAAACAAAGCCTGCATTGTCATTCTTAGCAGTCCTACAATGTATTTTCTGCTTCAGTCTATTGGCATTACTTGTGCTATTTTCACGGTGTTCTTGAAATGTATCATCAACTCTTTGTTCAATAACTAGAAATATGGTGCACACATTAGGCATTTAATTAGATATGCTTTTTAAAGTTTTTTAGTAATTAGTAGATAAAATAATTTTACTATTCTAACCTCATTTTTCAGTTTTCGTGACTAATAAAAAGGACTTAACAAGCTTTAAGATATTAGTCTCCTTTATTCTTCATTTAGGACTGCTGCTCCTGATCCATATTTGCTCTTCTTTTGGATATCTTGCTTCCCCCTGTACTAAGTGTGTGGTACAGTACTCCTCGTTCATTTAATGAAATTAAACCAATGCTAGAACATGCATGTTAAAAATGTCTTTAAACGTGGGACTAAAGGAATACTTGCTAACTTATATTCTAAAGCTATCAATTTAAGAGAGAAAGTTTTGCAAGCAGGACATATTGTAGAGACTGCAACAAAAATGAAAGGGACACGCTGGTTCACAGGCTCGTGTCCCAGTGTCATCTCGTAGGAGCACAACGTGATCCTTCAAATCCTGAACCAGCTTCATTTGAACAACTCAAATGAACTATTTAAAGGAATCTCATTCAAACCAAAATTATGAACCAAAATACAATCCCTTGACAATTCACACCCAAGCTTTTGTTCTTGAGCCATAAAGTTGACATTTTTTGTGTGATTCTTAGGTAAGAAAAGGAAGCAATATTACATAAATCTCAGTAAAGATAAAATTGCGTACACCTACCTACATCAAGGATCTCACAGCCAGGTGTTCCATTTACACCTGAAAAAAAGAAATGGAAAAAGAAAGCATTAGTGCTAACTTCTTTTTTAAAAGCTTGTAAAAATTCTATCAGCTGGCAAACATTTAGCTCCTGGTAACGCAAAGATTCACCCACAGATTCCTGTTAATGCATAAAGTTTGATTTGTCAGATTGAATATCCCTGCAGAATTGTATTTCAAACTCAATCATTTCTGGATTCATTTCTGGACACTAGAGAGCTTTGACCTCACCTAAAGCAAGCAGAAGAGGTTCTGAGTCTCGCAGAACAGAAAGAAAACTGTAAACAATTGGCACTGCAATGCAAAGAAAAAGGAAGATTTTAAATTACATTTCAAGATCTTATTTGCTTAAATACACAGGCTCTCCCTAGTAATGTTTATACTGTTCTAAGGTGCAATATCATGCGTGTTTGACGGACTCCCGATGGGGGTTTTTTATGTGACTGTTCTCATACTATTTTAGAACTACATAAAACTAGAACAATTAAGACACTTCCAGAAAAGACAGTGGACAACAAAACATTCTCATCTCAGTCCAGGTCAGCTGAAAACCAGTCAGCTAAGAAAAATAAACTCAGAACACAGGATCCTTTTACATGTGCCAGTTCACAGAGGGAAGAACAAGGAAGCCTTATGCACACAAGGAGACTTTCAAGTGGTATAATACTTTTGACTTCTAAAAAGATGAGTGTTATGTAAATGTTTGCTGCTATTTTTCTCATTTCATTCATGTATATTACTAGTTGGAACCTAAAAATGCATTCTATCCAGGGAATTTTCATTTTCACTGAAACCTGATCTTTTTTACTAAATATTTTTTTTATCTTGTACCACACATTACTGAAGAAACTTTGAAAAATAAGTATGAACTGTTCTTCGTAGGCAAGATTTTTGGGATCATACAGTAGCTAGTGAGCCAGGAAATGATTAATTATTGGCAGAAAATATAGCACAGAAGATGACCTGTATTTTCTGCCTCCCTGGTAGCTGTCAGGAAAAGCGTGAAGAATCTTAACAAAGCCTGCACGTTCTGTGAGCTGAACACATCGACTCATGGCAGAGGTTCCCTAAACACCTTCAGAGACAAACCAGACACTTTTTCTGACGGCAGGTAGCTATGCTTGAAGTGTTGATTCACCAGAGCTTTGGAGATAAGCAGCCAAACCCCTCGCAGAAGGTGCACAAGCACTCTTTACCGCTAGTGGTGCTGGTTCCTCTCCCTCTGTTTCTGTTCCGCCAATAAAACCCCCAAATGTTGGGTGAGAGGATGTCCATGACCCAGCTCTTTTCCGAAAGGGGACAGTCCTGAACGCTAGATCGGGTCGGCCACCTGACGCTTCCTCTTGCCGAATCTCAAAACCTTTGAGGATAGAAACTCTGTCGCATCTCTAAATAACGTGCTCTGGGGCTGCACAACTGCCGGGTGAACAGACCTGCCAGCAGCTCCCCCACCGACAGGGTGCACTGGTGGAACCGGTCCCCTCCCCTCTACGATTGCACTCTTATGCTGCGCAGCTGTAATTTTGTCCTGTTTTGTATCTCTTAACCTCACGGTTTTGAGGTTATAAGAAATGACAGCTATAGTGTAACAAAGGCATAAAGGCATTGTATATATTCATTTCAGTACCTACGGTAGGACTGTCTATTTTAACTGCTGCAAAAGTGACAGGCCTTCGCATCCCTGAACCTGCCTTCAGAAACGACCGGAGGCCTGTGCCCTTCCAGTGCCTGCTCCGAAATACCGCTCTGCAGCTTTAAAAGCCGGCCGTGCTCCCCCTGCGCTCGCTGCAGGCGGCGAAAGCTCTGCAGCAGCCGGCTCGTCCTATCGCCAGGGCTGGGTGAGCCAAGGTGGAGGCTGGGAGAATGGAACTGCCCCAGCTCCTCAGCGGCATCAGGGCAAGGTATGAAACGCTCAGCACCAGCAATCAGACCAAGACCATCAGCTCAGCAAGGACCCAGGTAATGACTGCACACAGACACACACCTTCCAGAGGCAGGAGACAAGCCCTCTCTGTACAGTTCCTCCCTCAGCCTCTATGAGGTACAGTATTTCCTTTGCGATGCAGCGTGTTATTGGGGAAGGGATTTTGATTTTACTGCAGTAAGATGTGCACTAGAAGATACGGAAATAGATTTGTTTAGGGTACGAAATTCACACTAGCCAAATGCTGTGTAATTCATCTGGATGTTTTTCTGTACCTGCAACAGTGATATTGTCGTGATTTAAAAAAAATGATGACATATGCTGTAACATGGTAACCTCTAGCACCATTTAGTTATCCCAGAGGAAAAGAGAATCTTGAAAATTAAAGGCGATGTAAAGAATCCATTTATATGCAGCTTTGCCATTTTTAGCACCTATATTAAAAACTGTACTTTTTCAAGAACTATTTTATATTGTTCACAGTAAAACTATGTTCTACTCCTCAGCAAATAGAATTTGTTCTTTCATACAGATTGATTAAATGTTATCAACACACAATGCTACTATTACAGATTTACATACAAAGCACCTCTAAAACCCACTGAACTTTGAAATAAAATGTCAAAACAATTTTCAGCATCAAACATCAAGAAATTCAGGGTGAAAATTAGATATTATATATATGTTGTACTTGTTAGGTATTGCAGAAATTTGGGAGGTTTATTTTAACCTCAGGCCAGACTACTGCAATCTGGTGGATCTACACAGAATTCCAATGACACGCAGCAGATATCACTAGATAGTTAATCCAAGTTTCTATTTGTGTTTGGCACAAAGCAGCTAATGACAAAATCTTGTCACATAAATTCTGCAGCACCCAGGCAAAAAAAGGGGTAAGCAAAGAATATTAAGTGTTCCCTTGTGGATTAGCCAAATTTAGATTTTTCGCCATAACAATGGCATGGTGAAATTACAACGGGTCAGTATGCTACAGGGGGAGAAAGCAGCTTATTTTACTGGCTTCATAAGACCTGAATTAAAGAGTTTATTTTCTTAGAATTGATGGCATCGTAAGAACCTACATAAAGCAATAAAATATGCAAAAGATTATGTACTGTTTCAAGTGCTTATGGCATCTTCATCACTTGCAGTAAAATTCAGAATCAAAAAGGAAAAATAACTTTCATAAATAAAACATTCCGGAAGTTAAATGCATGAACATATTATGGAAATCAAAGATGAGCCCAAATCTAAAGTGAGCCCACATATGCTCAGGATTGGCTTAAAAATGTGGGGCAAACCCCCCACATTTTCTTGCAAACACAACACAGTACTTGTTTGACTATTTACATTTTTTTCTAAGAGTAAGCTTCAGCCTTAAGGCTGGCAAATTATCTTAAAAGATATTTTAGGTCAGGATTAAGCTTGGAACAGGCACTTCACTTCTGAACTGTGACATATAACATGGGTGACAGCATATACTTGGGGAATATGCCAGTTTTTTCCTTCTTGTTATAGGTAAAGCTTAAATAACATGTGCTTGGATAAAAAAGTTGGATAAAGATGCTATTCATATATAAATGAATGGAGGCGCTTGCTCTCAAATGGCAATGTGAAATCTAGTCACTGACTATATCAGGCAAAATCAAAATTACAGCAATTTTCAACTGTGATATATTCATGCAACCACTCGAAAGGGCTCCCTCTCTACAAAGCTGTTCTTAGAAATCAAAAATACATTAAAAACAAACAACTTTATTCCAACCTGGAAGCTTGAAATGACTGCAATTCCTCTAATAGCCATGAAGTTAAGCACATTTACTCTAGAGGTGAATAAGGTCTCAATGCAACTGGTTAATTTGTATGGGAATTCTATTACAAATATATTAGGGATAAAGATGCAGCCAACTACTTCCCATCAAACATAGCAGGATAAGGGCTTCCCATCTACACGGCACATAAAATATTGGCTCATCACTGTTAGCTTTAACAAATTTATACAACTCCCCAAAAAATCCAACTAGATTTTTTTTTATGTATCTGTTTTATTTTCATTATTTGAATATATTTTTAATATTGCTACCTTTTTTTTATATCCCCTGTAGCTAGAAGCGGCTACAATTCAAAGAATGGACAAAGATGCAGAAGCATTAAAGGCAGCCAGAGCAGAACTCTGTGAAGCAAGACGGCAGTGGCACCATATGCAGATTGAAATTGAATCTCTCCACGCTGTGGTAAGCATCATAAAATGAAACCTGAAGCCTCCTGGAAAAAAGAAACCGTGTTCTTGATGTAAACTATTCCACAATTCAGTTTATCTAACAATCACATCCACTAGACAGTGGAAACCCAGCACACACAGACACGCAGAGCCTGCAGCGGACTGTCGGCGCCTTACGCAGCAACACCCCGGCCACTCACCCACACTTAGGAGTATCACACACTGGGATTCAGGATCTGCCATTCAGTAGACTCATGTTTTCATGTTGTCACTTGTTTTTGTACCGTTGTGAGCTAGCTATCATCTTAACCATACAGGTAAAATCAGAGCTCCGGAAAATCAGTGCTAGTGGATTGCTGCTACAACAGAAGGCCACATGTTTCTATCCCATCTTAAATTACTACAGATTTTACTGGCAGATTTCTCAGAAGTATTCCTAAAGAATATTTTTTAAAGAACTGATGTAAAAATACACAGATTGTTAATGAAAGGTATATGCAACATTTTTACACATATACTTTCCAAATCTTAAAATATGAGTTAAATTTCACAGGAAAAGGGTTTGGAACGTTCATTGCGTGCCACAGAGCAGCAGTACCACATGCAACTACAAAATTTAGAAGCTGAGATTGAGTGCTTGGAGAAGGAGCTACTGGAAGTGAGAAGAGGCATTGAGAAACAGCTTCAAGAACATGAGATTCTCCTGAACACAAGGATGAAACTGGAGGAGGAGATAGCAACATATCGCAGCCTGCTGGAGCAAGAAGAGAACAGGTACTTGTTAAATGTACTCAAATTTAGCTTCCTTTTCAGAACTTCTCATTGAAGTAATCATCAGAATTGTAAACATATGAACCAATCATTAAAAAATTACACTATAAAATCCTTAGTGATGATTCCATTGTAACAACTTCACTGACTCCCCATTTCTGGAGCTGAGGGTATCCCCGTGATGCGTGGCAGACAGCAGCGCGTCTCCTGCCTCCTCACTGAGGCACTGCCTGCTGACGCAGACTTTGCGCCCCCGGAGCTGCCTGACGTGGGCTCCGTTTGTCTCAGACCATTGATGAAGCGAGTCCAGGCGCGTGAAGCTGTGGGAGAGGAGCTCACATCTCATCCCTTGACAGATGGCCATTTGCACGTGGAGTTTATGCGCTGTGCTGTCACGGAAAGGGTGTTGAGGAGCACTTTAGGATGGTATTTAAGAATATGCCTTCCAGGGAATCCTAACAAAAAGTTGCTGCAGTCAGACAGAACTTCTCATGGTTCTCATATTTTTAAATTTTTCATAGCTGTTCATAGGACAAGTTTTGGATTAAAGTAATTCAATATTATGACTGTAATATTTTTTATTTTTGCAGGTTTCGTTGCTCTATACCTGACCAGAAGGATGACAAAAAGCCTACCACTAGCAAGATTGCATTTACACTGCCTTCGAGTGAGTTTTTAGACACTTTCACTTGGGGGATTATGGCCCTAAAGGAGGATTCTAACTGCCAACAAGTTACTGGGTATTACAAAAGGATCTTCTTCCAATACATGAGGAGGAAAAATACCTTTAGGTCCCATGTGCTGCATGCCTACTACATCTGCGTTTTCTTTTACAGATAGTGTAAAGCAGCATGAAACTGAGAAGGTAGAACTGATGACAAAACAAGCAATCCTAGATGGAAACATTATAAAGGAAAGCGCTGAAGCTCATGGCACTGTACAGTAAGATAAACATGATTGTAACAAAATAAGAAAACAAGTGGTGGGCATTACACTTCCATAGCTTTGAGTATTCTTTTATTTAGCATCTGTTATACCATGCCCATACAGCCAAGAATCTCCGGAATAACAGGGATAGTTCTTGAAGGTATATCGAATGGCAAGTTTTAACAATACATTAAATTTTGAAGTGCTTTTTATTAGCATTTACTTCATAGCTAACACTATCATGATGACGCTTCTGACTTGTTATTTCTATTTCTTTTACAAATGAAACTATGAATAATTCATCTAGTGCAGTAAAAGCAAAAGAGCCCACACCACGTTTGCGAGGTGCCTCTGGGGCATGTTTATGCACATTAACTCAGGCTTGGCTGCTCTAACTTGCCATTTGGGAGCTCCTACGTCTCACCAGTTACCAAACAGGGAACAGAGAGCTTGGCTCCTAAGTGGACATGGGAAAGTCTGTTAGTACGTATTACTCACCTTAAATGACTGTAATAGTATTGGACTGCTTATTTGCACACCTGAGCTTTGTCCATCGTACACAGTGTGTCAGTTCTGCGTGGGGCTACTCACCTGAGGACTGTTACAGGTAAGGGCCCCAGAGCCAGACCTTAGATCTGGATCCTGACACATCCTTGGAGGATTAAACCAATAGGATGTGGCTGCCCAAGTGTTACTGAATCAGCTGGGTTTTCAATTCTCTGTACTTTACTTCTGCCCTTTCTTTCTTTTTTTTTTAATTCAATGTAGATCTGCATCTTGAGGTTTGGATCTGAACTAGATTTTTCTGCTCCCTATTTAGAAGGCTTTCAGATCCAGGAATTCTGTCCTGCCCACTATACAACAGAGGTTTCTTGCAAAGTTTTTGAACTTGGATTCCAAACTTTCTCCTTAGAAACAAACTGCTTCATGTGTTTAGAGCAGTGGTTTCGTATCCATGTCTACTTAAAAGTACAAAACCAAGAATATAACGAACCCTTTATTTAGCTTTTCTGGAGAATGAACCTGTGAAAAAAACAAGAAAAATTCTAGTGTCTCACTACCCATCTAAAGTAACTTGTCACTTTCTCTCTAGATTTTAAAAGGAGTACTGCGGATAGATAATTCATATTGCCTAGAGGATCATAAATACATTTATTTTGTTGTTTCAGGACAGAAAAAGTGGATGAAGTCATTAAAGAATGGGAAGGCTCTTTCTTTAAGGACAACCCTCGTTTAAGGAAAAAATCTGTTTCCCTGCGCTTTGATCTCCACCTCGCAGCAACAGACGACGGATGTTTGCACACTAAAAAGAAAGCTCTTCCCGACGTTGAAGTCAGGCTGGTAATGAGGAGATCTTGCAGTATTCCATCTATCAAACCCTAACCTACAGCAAATTAACCCGAAGTTCACCCCCAAGGGGCTCTGGAAATAAACTGCAGGTGGACGTACACGGCCTGCTGTCTTGCAACAACTACACAACCTTACTAAGTACTTTGATTAATACAATAAAAACACACCAGTCTTTTAAAAGAAAGAGAGAAGAGCAAGGGAGTTAAGATTCCAAGAAACCTAACTTCTACTAGTTTTATATTCTGGGTGCAGCCCTTTAATTTTCTCATTGTTGTTGTTTTGTAGAATTTCCCCAAATATTACAGAAATTAAACAATAACTTTATACTTTAACATATTCTGCCTTTGTAAAAGAGAACTTGTTTTCTCTTTCTGGAAATGAGAACTGAGTATTTCATTCTCTTAATTATTCAGTATTGCATACATGTAATGACTGCTGAATCATTGTAATCATTTATATCACAACTGTCATACTTCTTGAAATATTATTTTAAAATAACACTTTCTAAGAGCAAAAATTACATACAAAGATGCTCTTAAAATACATAAACTATTAACAAAGAATTTTCTTTTTAAAGTGGCTGGTATTTTTAAATTAATTTTTTTAGACAATGACTGTAATTCCCTTACAAAATTATATGCATATTTTTAAAACTGTTATTTAAAAACCAGTAATACTTTAGCCATATTGTTCCACTGATTTTGAAGCAGTAATTTCCACTGAAATTCAATCATTCTCTTACGTGTCCACACAGATCTGTACTACAATGTTCTTAACCATAGCAAGTAAAATGATTTAATTGTTCAAATGTAAGGAGTCAACCAACCATTTTAATGCTGGCATTTAATTAATTTTGTTTTTTGCAACAATGTGAATTAATCTTCAACAAATTCCTCCTCCGACAAATATTATAAGTTAGTTATGCCCTTGATCTAGTATGATGTAACAAGTCACTCTCATGCCAGGCTAGGACTGTTCATAGGACATTTGACTCCTTCAAATTAAACGAACTAAATAAGGGCTACATATTCTAAAATTCTACCATGCTCAAAAAGGATCCCCTGCTGCTACTCAAAGTAGCTATGGACAAATACAAAGTACAGTAGATGATCTTGCTTCCATACACAGCAGAAATAAAATACAAACTCAGACATACTTCTTCGTAATATTATGAGACAAATTTCAAATAAAAATTCAAACAAAATTGCATTACTACAAGCATTGTAGTAATTGTTGATGAGGATTTTTAAGAGGTATAGATGTCACAAACTCTCACCAAAATCACTGGGATGTGCAGGGGCTCAGAATCTAGAAAAACCTCGTACTGTATTTGCTGGACTCCCAGCAGCATGTAAAGGATTAATTTAAGTGTCAGTATTTGCCTTACGACTTAACGGCATGTGTTACAAAACCTGATACTAACGATTCTTTCAGTGTTAATTTATGCTTCTATCTTTTGTTAATGGTGAGAACAATGCGTTTATATTGCCCACAGTTCTGTATCTACTGTATGAAGCTGGCTAATTATCATTGACCTTAATCCTGATCTGGTGTTGTTAATACTTGAGTATTTGGCATCCTGAATGTATTAGCCTGCTCTAGTATTTTCACTATGCAGCTTTTTTTGTGCTTATACTCTGTACATTTTACAATACTTGAATTTAAACTAAGTTTTAATTGCTTTAAGACACTTTAAACAGGGATACAAATTTACCAAAGTAAATTATAGTACTACAATTAAAAAAGTATTAACATTGAGTTTGCACATGCATATTTTGCGAGTTTTAATGTGTATACCTTAAAGGAAAGAAGTAACAGAGAAATACTAAATAAAAATTGTAGATAAGAAAACCTGTAACATTGCAACCAAGTGTTTTCTAAGTTCTCCTCTACAATGAGAAAGACACAAATTCCCTAAGAATCTTTATATGTAAGGTGAGTGTTCTCCTGCTACAAAAAAATTATACTTTTTCTGGTAAATCCAGCAACCCTGATTAGATCTAAAGTCCTGTGTTCTGACTAGCACACAGGAAAGAATGTAAGACAGTATCTGGCAGACATAGGTCATAATCTACAAGATAAATTGACAGGCAAATATGTAACAGCAAGCAAATATGTAACAGAAACTTAGCTTAATACATAATCCTTGAAACTCCTTAGGCAGACCTCCTCATGCAAGCAGAGCTTGCATAGGCATATAAAAATTAGCATAGCAAAGTCAAAAAACCAACCATGAAACTAAGGAATATGCTGCTGGCTTTGAAAACACATACAGTGACTCAGAACTATTGGCATGGGAAGTGACTAGCTGTAAACATACTTGAATATCATAATAAATACTTTAATAAGCTGCTCAAATTTAGGATTTTAACTTTATCAACATTAAATGCATTTTTAACACTATCAGCAAAACTATGTTATTAATAAACGAGAGAAGAATGCATGCAGAAGTCAAAAATGGGGAAGAAAATGGGGTTTTTTTAACCTCTTAACAAGTATTTTCTCACCTTCTCGTTACACATGTTCTGCCCAGATGGAACTGCAGACTAGAGGCCGGTGCATTTGCCTGGCTGACTGAGCAATCGTTTCAATTCTTACATTCTTTCAATTATGAAATTGAAGTCACAGATTATTGTGCTGCAGGTCAAGAAATTTCCATTGTGGCCACAGACAGCACGTTCTGGGTAGACGAGGGCAGGGTTCTTGCCACTTTTATATGTTCACAAAAAAGTGCTTATTTAGGAACAAAAGCTAGCTGGGTTAGACAAGCTGTAGGCATCAAGAATAAATGGGTCTAATTTGCAGCTACCCAGTATCGTATTCAGTGATTTTTCTTCTTTTCCCCTTCTACCATCCTTTTGCGTTAGGTATCATCTGTCTCTTTCCATTCAAAAAAAAAAAAGCTATTTCAGCTCTCTTGTTGTGAACTGTCTGGATTTCCCTCAGCTGCCACTTTGACCAGCAAAGTCCTCCTTTACAGATGTCTGGAAATTTATCTTACTAGCCTTATAGTAACATTTCAATGTCAAACTTCACGTTTTAATTCAGTCACTTTTATAAAAGACTCCTACGATGAATGCTGGGGTGTGGTACTTTTCCATTTTCCTCAGACACTCAGAGCCAGGCAGGACACTCATTTTTTCACCTCCACGTGCGACACCTTCACAAACGTCTGCAAGGAATGGTTCTGGACAATCCCAGCGCCCCCAGTGCGCTCCGCAGCCCTCTGCGGCAGAGCTAGTCACTCTGATGGTGTTCAAAATTAGCATCCACACGGGTTTACAACC
>NW_009717049.1:0-233 GCF_000703405.1 Apaloderma vittatum | reverse complement strand
GGTGTAGTGGTTGGGTGTGCTGGGATGAAGGTTGGACTGGATGATCTTCAGAGGTCCCTTCCAACCCCTGACATTCTGCGATTCGGTGATTCTGTGATTCTGTGGTGCTGGGTGTCTGCTGCCAGTTTCCAGGCCCACAGTTCCATGGTTTGGTTTTCGGTTTTTTTTAATCTAGGACCTGGCCCCGGGTCTCTGCCATAGCTTGGCCCACCAGGAATGTCTAGGAGCAGCCC
>NW_009717048.1:364-2515 GCF_000703405.1 Apaloderma vittatum | reverse complement strand
CAGCGGTGGTCGAGAGCCCTCTGAGAAGGCACTTCGGGAAAGGACCGGGAGTTGTTCTCAAAAGTGTCCCGATAGGTGGAAGGGGGGCCGAAGGCTCATGTCCTCCGGTGAACTAGGGGCACAATTTATCTGAGCTCTTCCCTGGGTGTCTGCTTGTCACTGAACGAAACAAACAAAAGAAAAAAAAAACAAAAAAAAACCCCAAGTGTTCGATTTGTAAGAGAAGGCTGGATACTTTTCTCTATCTCTTCCCTTTAAAAAAAAAATCCCCTTTTTTTTTAATATTTTGCTTTGATTTCGTCCTGCACAATTAAGTGGACAGCGCAAGCTTTGGCAAGTCCCGGCTGAAACCGTTTTCCTTCCGTGCCGGAGAGGCTGGATCGTCTCCCCTCTCTCACCAATTCACCTGATTTTCACGCCAGAAGAAACGCCCTTTCAGCTCCATCGCGGGGCGGTCATTTCCCAGCCAGGCTTGGGAACACTAAATTGCAAACTCCGCATCTGGGTCTGTCTCCAAGAATTCAATAAACAAGCTGTATTAACTCCAGCCAGAATTTATCTCATAGACTGATGGAATTTGTCTTTTTTCCTTCTGCTTCTTCTGCTTCTTTTCCCCCCAAAGGCCTCATATTCACCACTCAAAATTTAGCAGCCTGCCTTTGATAAATTACTCAAAGTAATCCCTGCAACAGCTAAGTCTGACTGGTTGACGTTGTGTTAGAAGTCTTCATAGCGGTATCTGTCTATAAAATATTCACTTGTGGACTACAAAGGGTGGATCATTTTTAATGACAAGATTCAGAACTGGAGGATGAAGGGAAAAGATTAATATCCGTGAATTCAAATAATTTAATTTCAAATACTGAACTTAGAACATTATATCCGACTAGTTTAAACAGTGATGGAGATAAAATAGCGGAGTCTCAGATGAATGAAGTGGCCGGAAGAATAGAGTTCCAGGGAGTGTTAGAAATGAACATTAATACAAACTTTGCAGAAACTTTTTTTTTTTTAATCCTACACCTTTCTATCTTCTGGGATAATCGGTATTCTAGTAGTGAAAAAATATATATGATTTTACACATATATGTGTGTGTATATCTATATATGCAGGGAGAGAGATTTTCTTTCCTCTAGAGATAGGTGGAGAAATCTATTTAGGTGGCGGATTTTAATTTCAATGGGTAATGTGAGCTTGTGCAATCAAAGTTATCAATTTCTGTCCTTTTTGTTTAGATTTCTTAGTTAAACGTGTTTGTTATATCTACCCCGAGGAGAAGCAACTTGAAAGTGTAGCTTTTGAGTCATCTTATAAATACATCCCTGAGGCTGCGGTTCTTGCAGCTTTAAGCAGTTTTCATTAAAGCAGCCAGCTGCCTCTTTGTGTAGATTGGATTTTTTTAAAGCAATCACTTGTGAAGCCCTGGCCTCAGTTTTGTCTCTCCGCAGGCCCTTAAAGTTGAAGTTTCATTCATGTCTTGGGTCTCTCCACCGAATCAGACTCCTTGGAGCAACACTGGAAAGAGCCACACGAAAGTGCAGGCTTGAATACCTCATAGAGAAAGGTTAAAAAGGAAGCAGAGATCAAAACAATCCCATCTCACAAAAGGTGCATTAAATGCGCCCCAGCAATAAGCACAAATCTTCCAAGCTGGCCTTTAAAGGGAGCACCAGGAGCCTCACGTTTATTGCACCCAGCAATTCTCTGAGCAACTCGCTGCGCCTTTGCACTCCTGGCGCATTTCCTCCTAAAACAACATCTAATGGGAAGATAATAGAGACGCAGAAAGAAGGCGAGGGGATTCCCCCCCCCCCCTTTCCTTTTAGCTGCATGAGCCTGTCTCAAGGCTTTGAGACCAGAGTTTAAAATAAGCTTTTCACCTCCAAACGGAATAGACATATGCAATATATATCACTCATCCTACAGATCCAGGCAGGAGAGGGTGTTTGAAGACCGCTCCCCCAGCCCCCCGAGCCGGGGAGGCTGCTCAGCGGTGCTTGGGAGCCGAGGCTCGGTACGAACAAGCCATGCTCGTCTTCTTGTGCTGGAAACGCAGCTTTCTCTCCGGCGCGCACGGAGTTGAAATGCCAGGGGTAGCACAACATCTCGTAAGCCGGGGCCCGCTGCAGCAGCCCAAGGCGGGGGGGGGG
>NW_009717048.1:0-315 GCF_000703405.1 Apaloderma vittatum | reverse complement strand
CCCCAGGCCCCGCCAGCATCCCTCTGCATGCACCTGATGTGTATGCAGCACCTCGCCTCCCAGCCAGGAGAGAGCTCCAGTTAAGTGGCGCTCTACGTATTTTATAGCGAATATTCTCGAGTAGCTGCACTGCAATGAAGGAGATATCAAGGAGGCCTGTCAGTTCAAAGCTTTTGGGGTTGTTTGAAAATCTTCTTCACGTCAAAGTAAGCAGCCCTAGTATTTGAACAGCTGCTTTGAACAGTGAAAAGGGCTGAGCTGAATCAAAACACTGCAGTGTCTGCCCAAGACACCGCATCACCTTCAACCTGCTTT
>NW_009717047.1:9261-13290 GCF_000703405.1 Apaloderma vittatum | reverse complement strand
GGAAGTTCTTTCCTGAACGAGTGGTGAGGCACTGGAACAGGCTGCCCAGGGAGGTGGTGGAGTCACCAACCCTGGAGGTGTTTAAAAAAAAAGGAGATCTAGCACTTGAGGCTGTGGTGTAGTGGTTAGGTGTGCTGGGATGGAGGTTGGACTAGATGATCTTCAGAGGTCCCTTCCAACCTCGAACATTCTGTGATTCTGTGGGGTGGCAGGTTCTTGTGCCGCTGTCTCTGCACATGGTGCTGGAGCGCTTGGGGATGTTGGAGCGAGCGGGGGCTGTCGTTTGTTGGGGGGGATGATGGCTGTGTGTCCCCTGCCGCTCACAGGTGGGTTCAGAGCCCACATGAGCTTGAAGCTGGAGCTCAAGCTTGACAGAAGGTTTCACCAAAGCTCCCGGCTCCTAATCGCCACGTGGCAGTCGTCCCCCTCGCCGTAGCCGCACGTGGTGTTGCTAATGTGGTTGTCAGCCAAGATTTGGGCTGGAATTGACCCCCCCCAGCCCTGTTGTGGGGATTTCATCATGCCAGTGACAGGCATGGTTGTGGTATTTAATTCTTGTCTGTAACTCTGTGCAGGCACGTGTATTTAAAGATATAAAAATTACAGACTTCTGCAGGAGTGGGCTGCTGACAGGCTGGACCAGCAGAGTGGTCACGGTGCTGCAGCTGGTGTGTGGGGAAGGCTGTTCTCCTCCAGAGCAGGAGCTGATTAGAGAGAAAGTGACCTCGGAGACACTCAGCAATGAGTTTAGGCCCAGCTGGTTTGATTGCAAGTTAATTAAACCAGTGTTGTTCTGGCAGAGCAAAGGCTCCAGCTGGCCGTGAGGGACTTGGTGAAGGAACCAAAGCTGAATTTTTTCTTGAAGGAGGTCCTCAAGAACTTGCTGCAGGCAGGGAGAGGGTCCCCATGCTACTTGCCTCCCCATCGCTTGCTGGAAGCTGTTGCTGCCTTTTTCCTGCTAACCTGGCTTTTCTTTTCCTGTTCACTAGGTCAAGCTGGGAGCTGCCCGACCTGCGAGAAGGAAGAGTAAAAGCCATCAGTGATTCGGATGGTGTGAGCTACCCGTGGTATGGAAACACCACTGAAACTGTGACCCTGGTCGGGCCCACTAACAAGATCTCCAGGTTCTCGGTGAGCATGAATGACAATTTCTACCCCAGTGTGACGTGGGCTGTCCCTGTGAGCAACAGTAACGTGCCGCTGCTGACCAGGATTAAAAGGGACCAGAGCTTTACCACGTGGCTGGTGGCCATGAACACCACCACCAAGGAAAAGATCATCTTGCAGACTATCAAGTGGAGGATGCGCGTGGACATTGAGGTGGATCCCATGCAGCTGCTGGGGCAGCGGGCACGGCTGGTGGGAAGGACTCAGCAAGAGCAGCCCCGGATCCTCAGTAGGATGGAGCCCATCCCACCAAACGCACTAGTGAAACCCAACGCCAACGATGCCCAGGTCCTCATGTGGAGACCCAAACGAGGGCAGCCAATAGTCGTGATACCTCCCAAGTAGAGCTGTGCTGGGGCATGTGTGTGAGGACCTGGGGGCCGTCGGCCTGTTGCAAGCGAATAGGGTTCTCCTGCCTTTGTAGCTGCGGTTGGAAACGTGGCTCCTCCTTAGTCAGAAAGAGAGCCCGACCAGCACGGAAGTGTGGGAGAGGGATCACTGAGCTGGAGAATTTCCCAGGAAGCGGAACTGAGTAATATCTAGGGGCTTACGGCTGGCAAAGAGGCTGTCTGACCTAAATGACTCGTCTTTCCTTGCAGGGCAATGCAAGGAACACGAGTGCGATAGAACTGTGCCTGTGGCAAATGCTGCTTTCCACCCGACTGGAGGTAGAATCGGGGGCTGGAGGGCTCCTGCAGTGGCCCTTCCTGCTGGGGCGTGGGATTCCCCTATGGTGTCTATACCTATGCATTTTGGATCAATAATCGACCCCCTTGCCCTGCCCATTGGGACTGGGCGGGAGGGCCCATGAGCAGAGCGGGAGCTGGCTCGGCACTGTGCTCGGGAGGGGTTTTCTGCAGCTGAGGGGAAGTGGGACACGTTTTGCATGCATCTGGTGTGTGTTTGGAGTAGTTTTGAGTGTAGGAGATGCCATAGCTCTTTTCCGTCTTGGAGTGAGACCTGAGGGCAGGTTAGATGTCCTTTTGTTTTAAGGTGCACTAGATCTTTGCGGTTCCTCAACCTCCCTCCCCGCAAATCCCGCTGACCCTTCTCTTATGGAAGCAAAACCAATTCTCAGCCGAGGGAGGAGTTGGGAGCGGTGCCTGTTTGCCCAGCCCAGGTGCTTGCTGTTCGTGTGTGAGTGTACCCAGACCAGCTTGGAGGTACTCTGAGACCTGCACGCTTCCACTGCAGACCCAAGTCCTTTGCAAGGATTTGGGTGCTTGCTCATTTTCCATGCAAATGCTGACTTACAATGGAGATTCTCCTCCTCCTGAGCCCCGCAAAGAGCGGGGTGGCCCTCCCTGTGGTACCTCCCCAGGCTCTGCAGGGCTGGGGGTCCCCTCTCAGTGGGTTGGAGGCAGGGATGTGAGCAGAGGGCTGCTCAGGGCAGGCCTGGGCTGGCCTGGGAAGGAGCAGGCAAGTGTGCTGCCCGGGTGCTGTCTCCTGCTGCTGCGGGTTCTTGGTGGTATAACAAGGGGGTTTATCTGCCTTTCTCCTTGCCCCTCGCTTCCCGGGTGGCCAGCATCATCTGGTCTGCGGGGCAGTGCCGTGGGCTGCTACCTGCGATTCCCAATATCTTGCCCTCAAGATGCAGCAGAGGTGTAAGCCACAGCTGTGCTGACAACGCCCCGGGCGCTCCTGGGCAGATGGTTACAGCTTTTGCCGCTTTCTCCGCTCCAACCACCACCCTGGCCCAAGCCCCATGGCTCCTGCAGCTCATGCCCCTGCCTTTATGCCATAGGAGGCTTGTGCTGCCCTGGGGATGGGGGTAATTCCGGCTGGGACCGTCTCATCTTTCTGTCCTGCTGCCAGAAGAGCCTGGGGAGCGTCGCCACGTTCGACACTTCCATGCAAAGCCTTTTCTGGCCATTGGAACACCCAGCCCAGCGGTGCTTTGTTCCCCTTGCTGTGCTGGCACATCCCTGCAGCATTGTGCCGCGGAGAGCAGCCAAGCTCCTGCAAAACATCAGCCGCAGCTTGTGGTTTTCCAGGGCAAGATGTGCACTGCGGTCCCTGCTGGCGAAGGGGCTCCCCAGGCATCTTAGACCAAAAATACCCGTGAATTCCCCATGAAATCTCAGTAGTGTTTGCTGCTGATTCAATTCTTTATTTATTTATGTTTTCTTTTGGGAGTGTTGCATTCTGATGCTTCAATGCACACTTTCCTATGCCAGGGCTGGTGGTCCTGCTCCTCCCACTTGGGTTCATGGTGGGCTGGGATCCTGCTGCTTTTGGTGCCTACACCTGGGTTTCGCCGGGGGCTACAGCCTTGCAGTGGGAAGGGTTTGGAGGGAGAGGGGGCTCTGAGCTTTAGTGTGTTGTGTTTCCTGGAGCAAAACTCCTACTGGGAGCTTGCCAGCATGGGAAGATATCCCGCTCTTGTGAGACTTTACCCATGGTTTTGTCCTGGTACGGGATTGATGGCAGCTTTTGCCACCACCGATGTTTCATTTCTCAAAAAGCATATGTGGAGAGGGGTTAGAAACTTTAAGTACAATCTTCTTTTAACTTTTGTGGGAGGAAGAGAGGCAAGTACCTTTTGGTTTGAAATACGGCAGACCTATGCTTTTGACCCAGTGGGTCAGAAGCATCTCTGGCAGCTTCAGATCTAACAAGCCAGGCAAAGGCGTTTCCCGACAAGTGGGTAGCCCCAGGGTGGGCTCCCTGCTGGGAGAGGATGCTGTGTCCAGAGGGGCTGGGTGAGGCAGCTCCCCAAAACCCACAGGGAAGGGCTGCCCTCAGGCTGTGTGCCGGCCCTCAGCCTGGGAGCTGCTGAGGCAGGGATGCTGTTGAATTCGTTGTCATCTTCTGGGATGCACTGGCCGGCTGGGGCCCCGCTGAGGTGTCTGCCGTGGCGCC
>NW_009717047.1:8851-9158 GCF_000703405.1 Apaloderma vittatum | reverse complement strand
GGGCTGCCCCAGCCTGCAGGCAGGCTCGGGCTGAGCCCCGGGGCCATGCTTGTGTTCACCTCTCTGGGCTTCTGCGGGGCTTCCATGCCCACTCCTTCTCCAATGGCTGGATTTGGTGCACTTGACTTGGTTTGACATGTGAGTTTTTTTTCCCCGTGGGTATTTCCCCATTGCAAAAAAAAAAAAAAGTAGTTTGCAAAATCACTTGCAAATTCTTTTTGCATTTGCAAAAATTTGCAGGTGTTTTGCCTGTTTGCAAAAGGTGCACATCCACGCTTGGGTGCAGGTGCTGGGTGAGCATCTCTCA
>NW_009717047.1:0-8630 GCF_000703405.1 Apaloderma vittatum | reverse complement strand
GAGCCTCGAGGTGCCCCTTCTCCTCCGTCCCCATCCTCGGGTCACTTATTTATTTATCTATCTATCTATTTATTTATTTATTTACGGTTTAAGTTATTTATTGGTATTTATTGATGGCTGGAAGTCGGGGTGGGGGGTGTCTGTGTCATTTCTGCTGCACGGTGAGGGACAGCTGGGTTCCCTCCCTGCTGTCCAGGCCCCTGCATTTTTGGGGTGCTGCCACGTGTTTGGGAGCACCACTAGGAACGGATTCTTGTCGGCCCTCGTGCTCCCATCCTGTTTTGGAGCCAGGGGAGAGGAAGGGGAATCATGTCAGTGCCTGTTCCCTTCCTACAGGAGCTCAAAGCCCCTGTGCCCCCTCCTCAGGCACTGTGCTCCCTCCCGTGCCCATCTGTATTTATTGACCCGGCCTCCTGGTGTTTCTCCATTTGGCTCCTGCTGGATTTGCTGTTGCCAGTTCCCGGAGATGGCGAGAAGAGCCAGGATGTGTGGGTGTCACTATGGAGAAAAGACCAAACCAGGTATTCTGCTGCCGTGTGGGGAAAATCGGAAGAAGAGGAAAGCTGGTTTTGCAGAGTGCCTTAAACACAAATGACTTTACCGAGTAGGGGGCTTGGACTTCTGTCTCTGGATGTTATTATCAACTCGAACAAGTAATTGCATTTCACTTCTCTGGGATTAAAAGAAAACCACTCGAGCTGTACTGGAACCAAACCCTGTGTTTGCTTGAGTCTGTCCAGCAGCCTCTTTACACAAAGCTTGCTGTGGGGCTGTGTCCTCAAGCTCCCAGAAAATTGGGCAGCTGGTTGGAAAGCTCTTGGCAGGGGTGGATAGGCAGTCTATTTTGCCCTTAGGAAACCAGATCAAGGCCAGGGCTGTGCGCTGAGGGAACAGCAAGATACCCAGGAGCTCGTGCAGCCCTGCTGTGGGGAACTAGGGAAGGTGCCAAGCTTGATAAGGCTGGAAAACTACACAGAAAAGAGATGCTTCCCCTTCGAAATTGCAAATCTCCCTGCCACTTCTTGCGAAGTGAAAGACAGGGAACAAAAGCCAACCGAGAGACCAAGTGTTTTTATCTTCCAGTAAACATAATACATGGGGATAATGCAGAATTTTATAATGCAGGTTCATTTAAGAGTCATTTGGGGAAAAATAAAAATATTTGCTGTATAGTTTCTAGAGGTAATTAAATATTAACAGATTTTTTTTTTGACAATGAAAGAGGGAGGTTTTTGAAATGCAGCCATGTTTGGAGAAGGATGTCCTCAGCAGGGTGGCCTGGCCTGCATGCCAGGGTGCAGGAAGACAGCAATGGGTGCTAGGAGACTCTGGACATTGTCTGAGGACTGATGGGCCACATCCTAGGTGGGTGCTGCCCCCGGGTTAGGGTTCACGGAATGCTGGAGGGTATCTCGTTTCATCCAGCATGTTGCTTACCATGAGCATCAATCCTACTAGTCCCCACTTGCTGTGGGATACATCTGTGCCCTGAGCCAGCCGCTCATTCTGAGCATCGCTGACCGTGCTGGGCTCCCAGAGATGCTGGCAGGCAGCCTATGAGCTATTTGGTGAGCAGGTTTCTTTCCCGCTGTTATATTAAAACATCGCTCGTGTCTTGACAGATCCCTGGGGTGCAGGTGCAGAGTTCACATGGTTTCTCCCTCCCCACACCCTCCCTGCAGCTCATGGCAGGCCAGGCTGAGGCATGTTCCCTGAGCAGGCATCTCCTTCCCACCCCTGAGGCTCTGCCACAAAGCAGAGGCAGCACAGCTGCCCCAGGCTCCTTCAACTGCCCCAGGCTCCTGTCCTGCCTCATCTGAGCCTCTGTGCCCTGGGACAACCTGTGTTTCACAAGTGCCTTATTTACAGAGAAAGAACAAGGGTAATTGTGTCACTGCCACCCACCCAGGAGCAGGGCCACAGGGGCAAAGTCAACGGTGCAGGGTGCAGACAAAGGATGCCGCAGGTAGTACTGAACATCAGTTTATTTGCTCTATTCCCTCTTCCACAAAACCTAAAACAATCAACTTCCAGCAGATGAGAAAGCAGTTAAGAAGTGAGAGATCTGGCTCTGCAGCCCCTCCCTAAGCACGGGACCAAAGGTGTTAACGCGTTAGTGACGGCTGCCCCAAAAGGCGTGCGGCAGTTTGGAGCCCCCGAAGTTCCAAAGCTCCAGGAAAAGCTCAGAAGACGCTCCACAGCACAAGCCTCAGAGCCCCCACTGGTCTGCCAACCTCTTCCTTGTGGGACTGGTTCAAGGCAAGAAAACACCTGGGGCTTTAGTTCTGAGGGGATGTGGGGAATGAAAGGGATGGGGAGGGTTTGTTTAGTATTGCAATGGGCCATCCGTGTGACGGTACAAGGCTGCTGATTGTGTGGTGTCAGGGAGGCAGGAGCTGGACACGGGGAAGGCTCCCGAGGCCGAAGGACGGCTCACTCTGGCTGCGGGGTGTAACGCAGGTACTTCTTGCCAGATGGGAGATCCTTTGTGAAGACCCCTTTGGGAAAGAGCTTCTTGGCTTCGTCATCAGGTAAGGTGGGCACAACCATGACGCTGTCACCAGGCTAGGGAGCAAATGGGAACCGTGAGAGCAGCAGAGCTGTCAGTCCTGGATGTGGGTGGCACATCTCTGTTGCCTCCCCATGAACACTCAGCCCAGGCACACCCCCTGCAGCTCTGCCCGGAGTAGGGAGCAAAGACTGAGCAGGACCTACACCATAACATGTGGGTGATGTCAAAAGGGAGAGCTGTGCCACCTGCTCAGCTCTTCCTCAGAGGAACAGGGAGTAGCGAGAGGAATTTGGGCATCTCTACAATGCCAGAGGGACCACAGCTTGCCTGAGTCTGCTCACCTATTCCCAATACTCAGGCACCCCTGGACAGACAGTGCCAACTCTGCCATGGGGCAGAGCCCCGCGGAGAGGTGTCCTTCCCTGGGAGGTGCTGCTGGGTGAGCTAGTGGCAGGACAGTTTCAAGGAGCTGAGCAGCTCTTCTGGGCTGAGGAAACACTGGCTACCTGAAGTGGCCAGACGGTGCTGCTTGGTCTCACTTTGTCTTGGCTGCCCAAAATGTTTTGTGGAGTCTTAAATAATGCTACTGAATAGGGATGGCCACAACTAAGCAACTTAAACCAGTGATCTTCCATGAGGGTAGGACTCAGCTGTTCACATGCTGGGAAAAGGAGGGTTGTGCCCATACTGGATGTTCCTGGCTCGAACACAGGAGAGCAGCAAGCCAGCCCAGGGAGGGGTGCCCCATGCTTGCTGCTTTGCTGACTTTGAGTGAAATTTGGCACACTGACCCCTCGAAATGCCCTTCCTTAGCATAAAAAACAAGGGCAGGACCTGCCTTGGCCTAAAGCTCAAGTACTGTTAGCCAGAAGGGCAGGGGCAGAAGGTTGCTGTGGCTGACTCCAGACTGCAACAGCCCTCAGGCCTGGGCTGGGATCTAACTTGTATTGCAGGACCTCATCAGCTTTCCCCACCCTGTGGGTCCCCCTCCAAGGGAAGCTGCTTGATGTTTCCATGCACGTTTTCAAAGCCTGGCTGTGAGCTTTGCTCCCTTCCTCACCTTCCAGTCCACAGGAGTAGCAACTTTCTTGTACGCTGTCAACTGCAGGGAGTCCACCACTCTCAGGATCTCATCAAAGTTCCTCCCGGTGGTGGCTGGGTACAGGATGGAGAGTTTCAGCTTCTTATCCGGGCCAAAAACGAACACCTGAGCACAGCGAGAGAGGGTCAGGAGCTAGGCAGATGTCTGTCAAAGTGCCTTGCTGGATTTGCTCAGCCCTGCTGCTCCTCCCTTTCCTGGGAGGTGACCTGATTGATCCCAGCTGTTGGGACAGGGGAGATGCCATGGCTGGGACCTTCTAGAGCAGCAAGTGATGCCCAGGCACAGGGAACACAGTGTTTGCTCTGGGAGCTCCTGTTTCCAATGCCAGCTCGTTTTGCTACTTGAAATGTTTCCTCTCCTTGACCTGTGTCCTTCTAATGCAACCACAGAAGGGGAGAGGGCAAGTGCAGCAGATCAAGCACTTTTGTCCCCTTTGTATTAGGACAGGCACAACCAGGATGAGCTGGTGGCAACAGCAAGATGGTGCTTTTGCCAGCAGGCCAGCACTGCAGCAGCTTCTTCCTGCAGCACAATGCATGGATTTAGCCTAAGGAAGTCAACCTAGCTCCTGAAGATGGTCACGGGCACCCAGGTAAGCTGCCCCATCTTCAAGCCCAGCCTGGCAGACACTGGGCAGGACAGCAGGCCATGCCTCCTGCTGAGAAGGCACCTGTGCAGTGGTGTTCCAGAGCCAGGTACTCACCACGCGAGCAGTCAGGGGCATGCCGGCCTTGTCCCGCTCGTCTGGGTCCAGCATGCCCAGCTTGACAGCGAGCTCCCGGTTTGCATCAGCAATGATAGGGAAGGGGAGTTTCTCTTCAGGCTGTTCCCCATTGTACGCGTTGATGTCCTGCAGAGACAAAACCATCGGCACACTTACGCTCCCTGTTGTGGGTGCCACCACAGGAGGCTGAGAGACCTCCACGCAGGCTTTATGTGTGGAGGGGCAAGCTCCTGCAGAGAAGCCATGCCTGTGCTAGTGACACAGGGAGATCTACCCACCTTTCCCTGAGAAGAGAGGTGCCCCTCTCCAAACCCTCTGCCAGCAAGTGATCTAGCACTGAAACCAGGACAAAAGCGAAATGCTATTTTGAGTGTCTCCAAATCTGGTCTGGACTTGGCCAAACCATTCAAGTCATCCTTGTAGTTAGTGCCACCCATATGGGTCACGCTGAGCCACAGCAGGGCTGGGATGAGCCCACTCAAGACAGCGCAAGCAGAGCAACTACCAACAAGTTTAATTCAAGGTTTCTGCCCCAGAATAGAGCTGCGTGTTCCTTCCACCCTCTTTATGCTACAAGGGGACAAAACTGACTCCAGTGCTGATGCAAGCCTCCTGCGTGCCACTGTAGTGCGCTGTCAGCTGAGCTGATAATTTGAATATACAAGTCTCTCTGCCTTCCTCAGCCTTTGAGCCTAGGGGAACGGGCTGGGAGCTGCTCAGAGGGAACTGGGAGAGGGCAGGGTTGGAAACACTGCCCCTGGGCACTGCCCACTGCTTTTCAGAGGACAATAGAGGCAGCAGGAGCAGGCAGGCCCTGCACTGTTCCTCAGCCCTCCTAGGCTGATGGTAGCAACACAAGGGGCTGTAACCCTGTCCCAGCTGCTCAGGATGCTGCAAGCAGGTTAAGTGGTGCATACGTGGCAAAACATTTCCTTTTCAGCTTTTCTCTTTGCTTGTTTTCTCCCCAGGGCTTTCTGAGTCAGCACTGCACTGCAAAAAGGGGCTGCTTTATCTTGGCTGGGTTGTGGTCAGGCCTGCCTTAGAAGGAAGGAATCGGTTCTGTTCTTCTGGAGACCTGAATTGTCAAAGCAGAGTCGGGAAGGAAAGCAAGAGCCGGAGAGACCAGCCCATGTGAAATGCTTCTGAATTCCCCACAGAGTGGCAGGAAGCTGTACATCAAAGTCAGACAGTGACATCCCCCCTCCCTTCAGAGTGGGGGCTTTAGGATGAAGAGAGCTTCTGAGAAGCAATATTCCAATCCTATGGACTGGAATTCCAAAAGTACGTAATTTCATGACCTGGGATCTCTGTGCAAAACAGCCTTACAAACCCCACCCTATTTTGCAATAAGACAACCAGGACTCACTTCCCTATGAACTGTTTTTCTTTAAAGAGTCCAGGCTGAAACCAGACATCACTGGAGTGATTTTTTGACCCCTCACACACCAAGGTGAAGGCATCAGTGACCAAAGAGACATGGTAACCTCCTCTGACACGCACAGCATGTGCCACTCAACCCTGCTTAAGGAGCTGATGCATTCAGGGAGCTCACTACTTCCCTCTCTTGACACAACTTACTGCTCCCTCCTGCCTCCCTGCAGAAAAGCCGACTTTCAAGGACTTTGTAAAAGACAGCAACACTCTATAGTTATTCAAAGGGCTTTAGCCAACCAGGACATGAGAGTGAGTGCCTTACAAAAGCACAACTCAACCTTTCTGTTATGTTTAATGGTGTGTTATCTGCTAAGTTGACTGTTCATTTCAGCCAATTTCACCAGCACAGAAATGTCACTTACCGGTAAGGGATTTGTATGCTGTTTTTCCCAGGCCCTCTGTGGTATGGTGGGACATAAGCCATGCACCACTCAGGTACAAAGGTCAATTTAAGCAATAAGGCAATTAAGTAATTTCTAAAGACAGTCAGTCATAAAACTGTCTGAGTGTCGAAATTTCTTACCTTTACTACCTCTTACTGCAGGCATGGCTGACCCCTGGAAAATGCATGAGAACATTCTCAATTTTAAGAGCAAAGAATGAGGCAGGTAGTTCACACAGGGATTTTTACACTCTGGCTAAATCTGTCTGAAATGCTCATTTTACAGCCATAATACCTGTGAGCCCTGGAGTCATACTCCCTGGCAGCACAGCATTGCTGAGGCTGCCTTTGAAGTTTGTCATTAACTCCTTTCATGTTCCTACCGCAAGCTATTTCGTTCCCATCTTTTTTTTTATACTCCCTTGTGATGGCTTTGTAGTTAACATTCTCCTACTTGTGGCCTTATATTTAACATGTCCCTTTTTGTTCTCTGCTTTCTTTTCCCTGCCTGGGCATGAACTGCACCCTTTGAAGACTGCCTGTTCACTTCTGATGCCTCCTTTCCTGTTTTATTACAGAACTTTTTGACGGTTTGTGGACAGACTGTCTTCCTCTGAGCTTTTAGCACATGTTTTACCCTCTCAGGTACTGGCAGAAGAAGTGCAAACGTGTTTTCCTTGTTTCAAAGTGTCAGTGCACAGAGTGCCCCGGACTTTGTGGAGAAGACAGAGCAGACCTTCCCATTCCTGCTCTGAACACTAGCACCTCCCATCCTACATGCGTTGGGATTTGAGGTATGTATTTGCAAGCCTGTGCTCTCTTCTGCATAGGCTTTTCCTCTGGCCTTCAGAGAGCAAGGCAGCAGCTCAGTCTCCCCTTGCCCCACACCTTGCTCCAGGAGAGGTGGTCTTGGACGCTGTCGATGGAGAGGGCGATCATCTTCACGTTGCGCTTGCTGAATTCAGGCGCCAGCTTCGCCGCCCGGCCCAGCTCCGTGGTGCAGACGGGTGTGAAGTCCCGCGGGTGGGAGAAGAGGATGCCCCATCTGAGGGAAGAGAGCAGGAGATGGTGTTAGGGCAAGACATGGTTCCAGTTCGTACTGCAGGCAAAAAGCTGTAGAGATTGCACTGCACGGAGACTAGTGTGAGAACAGCTCATCTCTCTGCGAGGCAGAAATCCTTGCCCTGGGAACTCTTCCTTTCCTGTCGGTGGGAGCCTTCATGAGGCAGCCTCATTCACCACGCTTGGAGAAACTCCCTGTGCTGCACTCCCCCTCTTCCTCCAGGACCCCAGAGGGGATGCTGGGGTAGCGCAGTTCTTGATGTGGAGGTGGTCACTACGCCACACAAAGAAGTTTGGGGGAGCTACGAGTACACTCTGTACCCCAGAGACCACATGTGCGAGCAAACATAGATGCCAACCTGCCAGACACGTTATGGCAGAGATCATTGCTGATTTGCAAGGCTATTCCTTATCCGTTAACCACGGTGAGGAGAAACACCCAATTATGTCATGCAACTTAAAAGAAAGGGATAAGATCAAACCTTAAACCAACTGCCGCTGTGAGCTGCCAATGAAAAAAATAAAAATTAGTCAACTAAGGGGGAGGCCAGAAGTTAACATCACATTCTGCCTGCAGTTACAATAATATGGCCACTTTGCTTTTGCCTATCAGTGGATTCTGCAATCTTTAGAGCAGATAAATACCAGTATTCCCACTTTAAGGATAAGGCAAACGGTGCACAGAGAAAGGCAGCAATGCAGCCCAGCAGCGAGATAGGCTTATGGCAAAACAGCTCCCATCTCTCAGGAGTTTCCAGAGGCTAGAGCAAAGCCACCTCCAGCACTTAAAGTTCCCTGCCAGGGACTTGTCACAGCATTTCTCAGCTCAGTATTCGCAGGGTGTACTGCGCTGCTCTTCATCCAGCCCTCAGTGCTCGGTAAATACAGCTGTACGCCACAGCAACTGGGGAAAGTCTTGTTTTAGAGATTTGAGAACGGAGCTGAGGGATCAAGTGAGGCGCCCTGTAGCTTACTGCCACAGCTCACCATGAAGTTACTGAGCAGCTACAAGGCGCTACAAGTCTCTTTACACAGTAAGTGAACCACTTGAGCAGAGGCTTGCCAGGAAAGCTCCCACGTGGGTGCTCAGGCTGGAACAGCCGGTTTCAAGAAGGCCCGCAGCTTATTTTCTTGCTGAGAGGGCTCCTTCTTCCCCGCTCACCCAAGCTCACAAGGCTGACAGAAGTGGACTCAAGCACCGATTCAGCCCTGCCAAGCTGGAGGGAGAGTCCTGGACACGCTGTGCCAGCACCTCCCGCTCCTGCCAGGAACGGGGCAGCGGCCTTTGCGGGAAACGGAGCCTGACGGCCCGCGACTCCCTCGTCCGGCTCGAACCGGACCAGAGCCCTTCGCCTCGGCTCGGTCACTCACCTTCGCACGCCCGGGATCGCTCGCAGGGGACCTGCAGGCTGAC
>NW_009717046.1:0-525 GCF_000703405.1 Apaloderma vittatum | reverse complement strand
CTCCTGCCAGCAGCTCTCTGCTTGCCCTCTCTTCTTGTGCTATCGCTCCTGCCCAAAGGCAAAGGTTATCAGGCAGATGCAGCGTCACCTCCTCAGACCCACTTCTGGGATAACTGGATGCGTGCAGCTGGAAAGAATGAAGTCCAGTGCTGCATCCTGTGTAGGAAAAGCAAAGGATGATGAAAAATCATGCGCATGTCTCGTGGCTGGGCACACCAGGAAGAGTTGTAGGGAGGGTATAGCCTTGGGGACTCATGCTGGTTTCACCCTCAGCATGGGACATGAGACAATTTTTGGCTACGTGCCCATAAAAATGCTGAGAGCAGCAGTGATAAAACTGCACACGTCGATGTCACTGTTGGGCCAGGGGAAGCTCTCTGCTTCACCACCAGCCTCCTCCTGAACTCCTGGCAGAATCCTTGGCTCCACCAGACCTGGCCATAACACCTGCCATAACACCTGATGGACCTTTCTTCTTCTCTATTCCTGCAGACACTAGCATGGAGGCAGAGCTGAGTTTCTTCT
>NW_009717045.1:319-626 GCF_000703405.1 Apaloderma vittatum | reverse complement strand
CGGCTCTGGCAAAGCGCGTCGAAGCCCAGGATGCCGCCCACGCAATCCCCCAGCAGCACCACCTGCAAACAGCGCACACACCCGTGCCCAAGGGCGATGAAAAAAACAAAGGAGACCCTCAAGTCCATCCACCCAGATGCAAAGCAGAGAGCCCCAAGCACAGCTTAATCCCCCTCTCACCTGGCCGCAGAAGCCGGCCCCCTCTCCAGAGTGGAGGAAGGTGCTGTATGCCTGGTTGGCGCGGGCGATGACGGCGCCCACGGAGCGCTGGTAGCAGCCCCAGGCGGTGGCCAGCCGCGGGAGAGCT
>NW_009717045.1:0-220 GCF_000703405.1 Apaloderma vittatum | reverse complement strand
ATGTCCCCATCCCACTGCATGATGCTCGCCCCAGGGTAAAAGGAGTTACCCCTGTCCCATCCCATTTCAACCCTTTACATCCCAGCCCATTCAAACCCATCCACCCCATTCCATCTCGTCCATCCCATTCCATCTCATCCTAACCCAGTCCATTCCATCCCATCACATTCATCTCATCTGTTCCATCCCATTCCATCCCACCCCAACCCATTCTGTCCCA
>NW_009717044.1:0-1335 GCF_000703405.1 Apaloderma vittatum | reverse complement strand
AAAAGTAACAATAACTCCAGTCGTACTTAATGTTTGCCTGAAATTCGTTGCAGAATTTGACAAAATGCACTTAGAACGTGCTTTTTTTTTTTTTTAAGAAAAGAAACCCAAACCAGAAACAAACAGAAAACAAAAAAAAAAACCCCAAAAATAATTCCCTAGGACCAATGCTGTGTCACCACCAGGAGAGCACCAAGCAAGGCACCCTTGGAAAGACAACACACTTCAATAAGTCTCTATAAATAAAACAAATAAAGAAATCCAGTTATAAATAAATCAAGTAAATCAGATTTGGCCGCCTGGTTCCGGAGCCTCTGCCCTCCTCCCCCGGCAGCCCCGGGGCTGGTGCCTTTCCCACCCGTCCCCTCGGCTGGTCCCCTCGGCTGGTGGCACAATGACACCCCAGCCCTGCGGAGCTTTTCTCTTCTCCAGCGCCTCGTTCCTTCATTTGTGACCTGGTTAATCAGGGATGAGTCAACGTGAAAAGTTTCAGTACAAAATATCAGTAAAAACCGGGTTTTTTTCCTGTTTTTTTCTTTTTTGCTGCTTTTTTCTTTTTTTCCCTGCTTTTTTCTTTTTTCCCTGTTTTATTCTTTTTTCTGCGTTTTTCTTATTTTTTCTTTTTTCTTCCCTGTTTTTTTCTTTTCTTCTGCCTCTTTCTTTTCTTTCCCTGATTTTTCCTTTTTTCCTGCTTCTTTCTTTTTTCTGCTTTTTTCTTTTTTCCTCTTTTTCTTTTTTTCCTGCTTCTTTTTCCCCGCTTTTTTCTTTTTTCGTGCTTTTTCTTTTTTCCCTGCTTTATTCTTTTTTCTGCATTTTTCTTATTTTTTCTTTTTTCTTCCCTGTTTTTTTCTTTTCTTCTGCCTCTTTCTTTTCTTTCCCTGATTTTTCCTTTTTTCCTGCTTCTTCTTTTTTCTGCTTTTTTCTTGTTTTCCTGCTTTTTTCTTTTTCCTCCTTTTTCTTTTTTTCCTGATTCTTTTTCCCTTTTTCTTTTTTTCTGCTTTTTCCCCTGCTTTTTTTCTTTTTCCTTTTTATTTTTTCCAGCTTCTTTCTTTATTCCCTGCTTTTTCCTTTTTTCCTGCTTTTTTGCTTTTTCTCCTGCTTTTTTACTTTTCTCCTGCTTTTTTCCTTTTTTCCTGCTTTTTTCCTTTTTTCCTGCTTTTTTCATTTTTCTCCTGCTTTTTTCCTTTTTTCCTGCTTTTTTCCTTTTTTCCTGCTTTTTTTCCTTTTTCTCCTGCTTTTTTACTTTTTTCCTGCTTTTTTCCTGCATTTTTCTTTTTTTCCTGCTTTTTTCTTGTTTTTTTTTAACAGATTTCATGCGCTGCCACCAATTTGGAG
>NW_009717043.1:5173-8713 GCF_000703405.1 Apaloderma vittatum | reverse complement strand
CAGCTTTCCAGACTGTCCTGATCTTATTTTCATTAAAAAAGCCAAGCTGCCGTATACCATTAATTTCTCATTTAGTGCGAGTAAAGTGCTGATACATACATTTTAGCTACAGTGGTTTTAATCAGTTAATTTAACCAGAAACATTAATAATGTATTTCTTTGCCACTTGACTGCTCGTCTGTTAAACGGCTCATACATAGGAGAAGAATGTCACCCCCTGCGACACCAAGTACCTGACACGGTGCAAATGAAATAGGATTTTGCATATTCAATATCAAAACGAGAACAGAGGGAGATGCCGTCTGCTGGGGACGGAGCATCCTGCCGCGAGGGGCCGTCTGTCTGTCCTGCCTGGAGGGAAATCCCCTCCTTGCGGGACGTGGGGGGCAGGTCCATCACGGGCTTTGTCAGACAGAGCGAACCCGCGTCCCCCAGAAAGTGCAACTGGAAATAGCCTGGACCTGAGAGCCAGAGAGACAGCCAGGAGAGAATGGCTGCTCTGCGCGGGGACGGGACCGATCCCTTTCTAACTCTTAGGAGAGAGGCGGGATGGGCACAGGCAACGTCGGAGCGGACAGCAGCACGGGAAGGATGGCTCTGAGCTTCATCCTCTTTCTGCGTTCCGAGTCAGAGCCTGCTCCCGGGTGTTTAGCAAACAGCATCCAGAGAGAGAGCAACGTCCGCGGGCAGGGGACAGCCGGGGCCTGCGAGCAGCAGCCGCCGATTCCTGCGCGGGGTCTCTCTTGCGTGATGCGCGTTTATGAAGCCTGAAATTGCTTTGGACACGTGGCTGCGCCGCACCACACCAAGCGGTGCCACGCGGAGGTGACAGGGCTGATGCATGATCAGCAGCAGTTTAAGGGGGCAGGAACTCAGATCCTGCTGCACCGTTCCTCTGTCAAAATCCAAAGTCCACTGACGGACCCAATAAATTATTTTCAGCTCCTCGCCAGGAGGGTTGTCTCAGTGGGTCTGCAAGTTCTGTCCCCAGTCCCGCCGCAGGGAGCACATCCCGGCTGTCCCACGCGTGCAGCCTGACAGGGACCCGCGGGGACCAGGGCAGATCTCTGAGGTGCAGTTACTTCACGGGTGGCAAAAAGGGCCCTCGACTGAATATTGGCCCAAGGGTGGGAGCCCCCAGCAGTCCTCGGCACTGCTGGTAGGACGCCGCGTCTCCATTTGGAGCGCGCCTGGTGGCATCGACATCGGTCACGGGCTGCACGAGGTACCGACTCCAGCTTCAGCTGCATTTACCTGTGGAGCATTTGATAGCAGCAGGTCCCTGGGGCAAAGCGCAAGGAGAGATTTTCTTGTGAGCACATCTGTCATTGCTTTTCCTTCTTTTTTTTTGTTTTGGTGATATTTATCGCCTTCTGCTTTCGCTGCAGTATTACTGCATCTGAGACCATAACAGCCACCGCTGCCAGGCAGCCCTGGGGAGCTTCGCTTCCATTCCCAGTGCACAGCCTCGTGCTCTGGAGAACTTTCTTTTACTTCTCACTGGTGTTATTTCTCTTTATCGGTGCAAACACCGGCCCTGGAGGGACCTGGACCATGACAGTGGGTTTCTCTCCACTGGACTGGTCAGATAAGCAGAAGCATCAATTCTCCAGCCTTCCCAGGGCAGGCACATCTTGTGAGCAAGGGCTCTCCCCTCCTCCTGCCTTGGGGACCTGCTGAGCCACAGTCTGGGCGACCAGGCACTAAATTACGTGTATTGGTCCCGACTGGCCCCTTTGCTAATCTTGGCCCTGAAACAGAGCCCATGAGAGGGCAGAGTGCCGTGCTGCAGCCAGCCCCGCTGCTCAACGAGACAGACATTTTGTAACCTTGGAGAAGAAGAAAAACACATAAACCACAGATCTCTGGGCACGAGAGGTCTGTGAGATGGAGGCAGGAGCTCTCGTCCCTGGAGCAGCTCAGGCTGGCTCCATCCCCGGTGAGAGCGATTTCAAAATAAGTATTTCTTCCAGGATGTCACATGGAAAGAGACTGTCAGAGAGCTGTCTAAATGTGTTAACAACACTGTCAGCGGGGGAGAGAAAAGTGTTATCAGAAATGGTTGTTCTTCAAAGCTAACTCGGTGATTTTATAAGGAGTAAAAGATAAGAGATCACACCACACACCGAGGGCTGTTGGAATTTTCTTTCCGAGAACGGAGCTGTTTGTTTTGTTAAAAAGGGGAAGAGGGGAGAAAGCGAAAACCTAAAATACTTTGACTTTCTCGACTTAGCTTTTGACAAAGCTAAAAATACCCCCGACTGCGTTCAGCTTGCCCAGCCAGGCCTCAGGGCAGGCTGGAGTGCTGCGACGGGGCGCATCCCACCCACCCGGCTCCTTTGGGCTCCTCCTGGGGCCACACTCGGCGAGAGATCCTCTGGGCTCTGTGGCTGAACCTCCCTGCACGTCCCGCGCCGCCTCCTGCCCCAGGCTCAGCCCTGCTATCGCTCCTCTGGTCTAGATCTAAAGGAGAGTTTCAGGCGTTTCCTTTGGATTCTCATTCTGAATTTTCAGAACGCCCACCTCAGCAGCAACATCAGTGGTCATCAAATAAAATAACATAAAATATTAAGACGTGAAGTTGGTTCTAATTAGCATGTTTTCCCATATGCTGACTGACGTCCTCTGGAGAGCAATTAGCCTGCTTTAATGGTAAAAGACAACTAAATAATTATTTAACCTGCCTGGTGATTGATATTTAAAATCTAAGAAGTCAGATGTAATAATGGATGACTCCATCAAAGAATACGTAAAAGTAAGTGACAACAGTGAATGTGTTTGATCCTGCCCTGCCTGAGAAGGTACCGAGAGCTCGTGCTGAGGCACCTCCTGCAGGGCTGACTCCCAGACCTGGACCCTATTGCAGGGCAGGCCCTACAAACACGGCAGAAAAAGAAGGGTTTTGAGGAACAAGATACGCAAACGAACTCAGCGTGAAGTTGATAAACCTTAGTGCGTGCTGGACAACACGTGGCGCTGCAGGAGGGAGCGTGTGGGCAGCGAGGGGTCACACAGGCAGCGCGGTCCCTCCCCGGGGACTTGCGGGAACCTGGGGAGGCCGTGACAAAGCCCAGCGGAGCTCAGCGCAGCCACCTCTTACCTGTCTGCAAAGCTGCGGGACGTGAAGTAGGAAGGCAGGGGAGGCTGGGACCTGAACAGACAGGGGCAGGACCGGGCAAAGGTCGGCGGCACTAGGTCAAGCAAGCAGCATCCATCAGTCCCCGAGACCTGTGACACACCTGCAGCCAGAGGGCGGAGGCAGGAGCGGTTTAGAGAGAGACAGCAACACTGAAGGACCTTTAGTTTTACTGTCTCCCATGAAACTTGTTTATAGGTAGTACATAAAAGTGGAAATTCTTTTCTTCTCGACTTTTTATAGCCCATTGGCTTCCTCTCCTCCTACACGAGCCCAGTCCAGGGGGGTGGTTCCTGCCGCAAGACCCCCGGGCGCTCACTCCCAGCACAGGGGGAGCTGCCCAAGTTTGTTTGACCCCCACTCCCGCAGCCATCGCCTGGCTCTGCGTCACTTCATCCTTCCTG
>NW_009717043.1:0-5156 GCF_000703405.1 Apaloderma vittatum | reverse complement strand
GGGTCCCCCCCGGCCCGGCACTCAGCCAGCTGATGTCCCATCCCTCATCCTCCCAACAGCCCAAGCTGACATTCTCCATTTTGCTCAAATGGAAGAGCTGCAACAATTATTTTCATAATTAGCCGGCTTTTCAAATTAATGCCAGTTATGCTATGTAATCATGATGAAGATTATGCATTAATCAGCCGTTTCAAGCCGGTTATTAGGCTCTTTAAATAATGATCAGACTGAACATCTCTGAAGGAGAGGCGCACGAGCCGAGAGGGACGGCAGCGCCATCGCCGGGAGCTGCCCCCAGACGCTCCCTGTCCCCGAGCTCCTGAGCACAGAGCTGCTCTTCAACACCTGAGCAGCTGCAGTAGATGTCACGTTGTCCCGATATATCCCGCACCCAGCAGCATAACCAGAAATGCATTACTTCTGCCTGTCTGCATTCGCACTGCCTGGCACTGAATTCAAGGTACTGGGTGGCTGCACAGAAAATTCTTTTCTGTCACAAAGCCTGTTATATCCAGCTGGATGTCTGGAACGTGAATTTATTTGGGATCAAGCACCAATAATCCACATACCCAGTCCTTCTATATTCTATCATAATAAGACATGCTCCAAAGCAACCCTGAAAGCTCTGGGCTAGGACAAAGCCTAATGTCAGCTTGTTGATAATCAACATAACATGAACCCAGTTATCACTTCAGGATGGTGCTCGAAAACAAAAAATCCCTTACTAATACGTTCTGGACAGCAAAGCTTTGAACAGACAGACAGGGATGAAACTCACACTCCCTTTAGTTCTGTTTATTGTTTCTGCTGTAATAGTGTTTATCAACTTTCTCTGCTCTAAGAAACTTAGACTGAGCTACCAGCGTATGTAAACTTCGATACAGATGAATAATTTGCCTTGCGCCTTAGCATGATCCAGTGAGAAGGAGACACATGATGCCCTGGTTTGAGCTCTGCTAGGCTCCTGCCTACACTGAGAGGCGTTATAGGTTGGCAACTCGGTCACAAGTGACTTGCTAAAGATCACACAGGGCTGAAATGGGTCTCCAGAAGGAGCCTTCGGCCTCTTGTTCTTTACTCTTCCCCCTGTTACCAAGGTTAGTACTGATGACAGCGTTGCTCTTTTCCTACCAGAGACACGCAGGGAACAGCTCAAACGCTTTTGGATGTTCACGAGTGTAAATTTGTTGCCGCACTGGCTTTAGAGCTGGGGACGCAGATGCACAGTCTGCAGAGGAAGAGGAGGGAAGCCACTCGCCACGATCACGGGGAGCAGGCAAGCCAGAGCCCTTCTGCAACCTCCTTTGCAGCCTCGCTCTGAAACCCCCCAGCGCCGCTCCTGTCTCCGCTCAGCCCGCGGCCGGGTTCCTGGGGGGACGCAGCGTGGCTCCCACCAGAAATGCCAGCTGGGCCCTTGCCAAACTGGCACCCTTGGCGAACGCCACGTCACCACAAAACCTATAGATAATGTGTTCCGGCTCCTGGAGGAGGATTCGTGCAGTTGCTTGAAAGCTGGGAGGGCTGGGTAGACATCTGTTGTCTGTAACAAAACATTTTAGGACTACCTTAAACTGAAGAGGAAGATTTTCCTTCTGCTAATGAACCCAGAGACCATCTGTTACCAATTGTGCTTGCTTGTCTCACTCATCCATTAATTATTCTGGTTTACTTTTTAATAAGACAGAGCAAGGTTTACGTGTCTTTCCGATCAGGGCACGGATAGAGGCAAGGACACGTAATTACATAATTTACGCCTGCACCAAGTCACTTCAATGAGAGAGGCTGTCAGCAGGGAACTGAGGACAAGGCTCACACATCGCGAGCCAAGAAACCCAGCGATCCTGTGACATGAGCTTGTGGCCCTTGGGGAGGTGTAATGGCATTAACAACTTTTGAACACGGGAAAGCATGCATTCAGGATGTGCATTATTGAGCAGATAAGCTGTAGGGTAGGCAAATTCAGGAGGCTCTGCTGGCCTGAATCAAGAACTCGGATAACTAAACATGAGGAACAATAAAAGATGAGAAGGACACTAAAAACAGGAGGCAGCGATGGTGCACGGCTGGCGTGAGGATCTGGGGGGTCGGACCAGGCGGCGAGGCGCCCGGTGTGTCACAGAGGGAAGGGCTGTGTCTCCTCAGGGCATCTCTGCAGTGCAGCAATCAGCCTGCCCATGCTTCCCAAGGTCTGATCCTAAAGCATTGTGAGAAACCACTCGTCTGTCCCATAAAAATATTCCAGGAATTTAAATTTGTCCCCTATCGCCCTGCAGAATGGGTATTCCGAACACTTCTGTGGACCAGCATATAACAAAACCCCAAATGTTTTCATGTGTTTATTTGAGCCCAGGAAATGTCCTGGAGCAAGCCTTGGTCAGCCTGCAAATGTCAGAGCTCTGCCCAAGAGTTTTCTCCTCCTTGCTGCATGAGATTACGAGTCGAACCTTCTGTGGCTGAGCGCTGGCTTCGCCTTGCCTTGCAGGGGGAATCTTTGAGTACGCCGATGGCCCCAACACCCAGGTTATGAGTGCTGAGGAGCAAGCCTTCAGATTTTCCGCCAATATTATTAACAGAAACAGAACTTTGCTGCCCAACACGACACTATCTTACGACATTCAGAGGATACACTTCCACGACAGCTTTGAAGCGACTAAGAAAGGTAAGAGCACAGCACACCTCTTCTCACCTTTCTGGCCATTTGTTCAGCAACAGCAGCAAAGGCACGGCTTCACCTGAGAGCCAGCAGCTCATTCTGTCCTGCTCGGGTCAGCGATCTAGACGAGATGCCCTCCAGGAGCTGACCTTCCAGAGGTATTTTAATACAAGGGGAACAACTATTCTTTTTTCCCTCTCCAAACCTCACAAAACTCCTTTCAGTGCTTCCTTCTAATCCTGAGCGAAGGCCCGTAGGCCATACCTTTGTTTATTTTACTGTATCCCCGGCAATTTTCACATCCATAGCGTAGATATTCTGTTCTCTTCCTCAGAACCTTTTTTTTTTAATTATTGGGTACCAGCAGCCTTCAATTACAGAAGGGGAGCCCTACAGCTGCTCTGACACCCGTCCTGCAGAGGTGCCCATCCGTTACTGACAGCATTTTTCCTTTTCCTTTTCCTCCTCCTCCTCTTTCTCTTCCTTCTCCTTCTCCTTCTTTCTCCTTCTCCTTCTCCTTCTCCTTCTCCTTCTCCTTCTCTTTCTCCTTCTCCTTCTCTTTCTACTTCTCCTTCTCCTCCTCTTGCTCCTTCTCCGCCTTCTGCTTCTCCTCCTCTTTCTCCTTCTCCTCCTTCTCCTCCTCCTCCTCTTCCTCCTCCTTTCCCAGCCTGTGATCAGCTGGCCCTGGGGGTCGTGGCAATATTCGGACCTTCCCAAGGCTCCTGCACCAACGCCGTCCAGTCGATCTGCAACGCCCTGGAAGTGCCGCACATCCAGCTCCGATGGAAGCACCACCCTTTGGATAACAAGGACACTTTCTACGTCAACCTGTATCCTGACTACGCTTCTCTCAGCCACGCCATTCTGGACCTCGTGCAGTATTTGAAGTGGAGGTCAGCCACTGTGGTTTACGATGACAGTACAGGTAGGTAAAGGAGGGGCTTTAAAGAAGGGATCCAGGAGATTTTTTTGCTGTGAGTCCCATTTAGGAACTTTTCTGATGACCCCCTTTAGGAGTAAAATGACCCTCATGCAGTGGCCGGTTCCCCAGCGTTCGGGCGAGCGTTGCCGGTGGCCCTGGGATCCTTTCTGAAGCGTTTCGTTCACAAAGCACTTAGAACTGGGGTGACCCCCCACACCCCCAGCTGCCAAAGGGGCAGGGGGAGGGTTAATGGTGCTCTGGTGAGATCTGGCTCAGCCCGGCTGCGCTTGGCACCGCGGTGCCTGTCGCGACAAGCCAAGAGCCTGGGCTGCGCCGCCACCAAGGCTGCAGTTTCCCAGCTAAAAGCAAAAGCGCTTCTGGAAAGTTTTTTGTTTTCTGGCTAATTCTATAAAACATAGCTGACAAAGTTTTTCACATAAAGAAAGCTGTTGATGGTTAAACAAAAGCAAAGCACCATACAGCATTATAGATTAGAAAAAAAACCCCAAACAAAAGACACATTGGATAGCCTGTCCAACCTAATTCCACTAAACCAAATGGTTTCTTTAGGGGAGGGCTGATGAGAACACAGTTTGACATTCCTGTTTTCCAAATGTGGGTCACAGTATGTTCCCTTCGCAGCATATCCTCATGTATTTCTTCTGCTATGCAGAGGGACACGCTTCTCTTTTCCTCCTTGCAATAGGCATCTGCTGAATTTCTTCTTGCAGCATTAGATACCAATAATCCCTGCTCAGCTGCATCCAGCGTGGCTTTCTACCTTCTGCATGAAAGAGAGATTAATTCTAAGGGCAGCAAGAAAACTTCCAAGTTGTGATTAAGTGACCATCACGAACCACCCTATTCGTAAACCTAAGCACATGTGCATTTTTGTTCTTTTTGCTATTGCGCATGATAAATACTGCAGATTTTAAATGTGTTGCATAGCTCATTATCACATTCTGTCCTTTTTCAAGGGCATGTTTCCTTAAATAAAAATGTCATGATCCCAGAGCTGTCAAAGGTTAGGGCCAATCTGCTACTTTCCTCTTCTGCTCAGCACAGGGTCCCCAGCTCTATCAGAGCTGGATTCTGGGGCAGCAGGAAAATGCCAGGAAAAGCTGTTCTGCCTTAGAACAACAGCTCTGCAAATATCTGGGGTTTTAATGATTGACACATGCTACCTTGGCTTTGATACGCCTTTAGCATTTGCGGGAGAAAGGAAAGTCTTGATTGCATTCCATGAAATAATGCAGGAAGAAATAAGTCGCTGTGATACCCAGCCTGCAGGGCAGAGGCAGACGTCCCCGTAACGCTGTGTGGGTTTGTCTTTGTGCGGTGTCTGAAGGCCTCATACGGCTGCAGGAGCTCATCATGGCCCCGTCGAGGTACAACATCCGCCTGAAAATCCGGCAGCTCCCACTGGACACCGACGACGCGCGGCCGCTGCTGAAGGAGATGAAGCGGGGCCGGGAATTCCGCATCATCTTCGACTGCAGTCACCTGATGGCAGCTCAGATCCTCAGGCAGGTGAGCGGGGGGTGACGGGGGCGAGCAGCCAGGGGCCCCGCGTGGGGCGGG
>NW_009717042.1:350-590 GCF_000703405.1 Apaloderma vittatum | reverse complement strand
GCGTCCATCCGGGGGGATTTTAGCGCCGAAGCCGAGCGCCGGGAACATTTTGTCGCTGTCGTAGTCTTGGATGATCTCGCCCACGGCTTTGAGCGCCATGGAGTAGGCGTTGAGTTGGTACGGGCTCAGGTAGTGGAGGGACGTGGACTGCGAGGGGTTCCCTGAGGATTTTTTTTTGGGGTGAAAAAAGTTGGGTTGGGGGGGTCAGGTCAGACGGATGGGATCGCCCGCCGCGGCATT
>NW_009717042.1:0-300 GCF_000703405.1 Apaloderma vittatum | reverse complement strand
CCCACCGTGAAGTTGATTTGGGTGCTGGGGGCAAGGGGGAGGAAGGATGTTCACAGGAAAGATGGTTTTAGGAAAGAGGTTTTTAAGAAAAAAGGGTTTTAAGAAAAAAGGGTTTTAAGAAAAAGAGTTTTAAGGAAGGGATTTTTTAAAAGAGATTTTTAAGGAAGGGATTTTTTAAAAGAGATTTTGAAGAAAGAGGTTTTTTTAAAAAAGAGTGTTTAAAAAGAGATTTTTAAAAGGATTTTTAGGGATCTGGGGGTGGCTGATGAAGGATGGAGACCCCAGGGTACACCCACCCAC
>NW_009717041.1:0-316 GCF_000703405.1 Apaloderma vittatum | reverse complement strand
TGCCGGAGCAGCTGTTGCCTCAAGCCGAGCCCAAAATAATCTCATCGAGCACATTTCTCTGGCAGCAAAGGCCTTCTTGCTTACAAAGCTGCAGCTGAGCGTGTGCGCGTTAGAAATTACAGTCGCATTCCAGCCTCTAGGATTGTAACAAGTGTCAAACCTCTCTCCTGTATTGGAGGAAAAAACCTGAGCCTACACTGGCACTTCTAGCCTTTTCTTCCCTTCTTGGTGGCTTATCTTTCGGATTTCTGCGCGGGGTTGGTGTGTGTGAGCGCAGGCAGCCGCGAGCCCCGGGGGGAAAGACCCCGTCCCTGCG
>NW_009717040.1:16375-19801 GCF_000703405.1 Apaloderma vittatum | reverse complement strand
GGAAGCAGTGAATGGCAGCTCCCCACCTGTAGGAAATGTTGGGAGGCTGCAGTCCAGCTGGGGATGTTTTGGCACAGCGCTGCCCAGCAGACGGGCAGCAGCACGCTGGTGTGGAAGTGTGCAAGGCAGGAGGTTGGGGTTAGTTTGCAAAAGCGCCGGCGGGCTCTGGTCACCCCTTCTGTTTCCTCTGGTCACGTTGCTGCTCTAAGACGTGCCGACCAGGCTCCTGGCCGGGGTGCTGTGTGAGGGTCGGCTGGGTCCCGCGGGGAAGGCGGCACACCTGTGCTGCTGTGGAGCAGATGGGTTCTGATAGCGAGCCCTCGGCACCGACAAGGAAGGTAGGATGGGGAAAAGTTTTCTCCACGTGGCGAGGGTAACCTGAGAATTACTTGACATTTTAGCATGAAGGATCATGACTCCTGCATTATTAAAGATGCAGTGATAAAATGCCTTACCTGTCACTGAGAACCTACGTTAATAATTTAGTTTGGCACCTGGTGATTAAAATGAAATAAGCACTGGCCCAAACTCCCTTCCCGGGAGCGGTGCCGGTGCTGCCGCGGCCACAGCGAAACCCGATGCGATGCCTTCCCTGGTTCCTGATCCTTGTGGCCGGTGTGATGGCCTCGCAGATGTGCCCAGAGAGGCCGGGCCACCTCCCGGGGGGCTGCTGGGCAGGGTTAGCCAAGCCCAGCGTCTGTGCAGTGCCCAAGCATGGGATGGGGACGGGGCTGCTGCTGTTGCAGTAACTTAACTTCTGATACAACCTCATTGTGGAAACAGAACAGAACGGGGCTCTTGAAACCAAGAGTGTATTCCTTCCAACAGACCCTTAATGTAATTTGAATGTACAATCGAGGGTTTTTATAGCTTAATATTCCAGTGTTTGTGGTGCATCCTGGAATTTAAGTGTCTTAAACGTAATTATTGTTAATTGCTCACCCGATTCTATAAACTCATCCAATTAAAAAAAAGTTATTAACTTTATAAAATATCGCAGGCATCCCACAGTGCAATATATTTGCAGGAAATAACAACTCGAGCAGGCAGAGCTGAAGTGCAACAAGGTAAATTGTTGACACCTTGTATTCCTCCCTCTCATCTCCCGTTTCCTCAAAGCGCTTTGGAAATGCATTGACCCCTTATCCCAGGCGGTTTTTCCTGACTCGGGCTAGGTTTCTGCGTGTGGGGCTGAGCAGGAGGCTGTGGGTGCTGGGAGGACGCGCTCTCTGGTTTGGGAAGTGGCACTTGGTTGTGGACCCAGGCGGAAACCTTGCTCCCTCTTTGTGTTGAAGCTGCCCCGGGGAGCACCGATGACATTGGGGAGGTCCTGAAGCGGGGCCCGAAAGAAGCAGAAGTCTCAGCATTAGAGGAGCGGGACTGGAAGGTTTTTGGTGGAGGCAGAGGACTTGAGCAGACATTCCTCTGTCCTGGGCTTGCACCCCGTCCTCCTGGTCCCTGAGCTGGGGCCAGCTGCAGCCACCCAGGGATGATGGTTATGATCTTACAGTCTAGTGCCAGAATTTACAGCCAGAGATTTATTGTCCCCAATTGCTCTGTGCTGCCGTTTAACTTGTGCCCTAGAAGAGTTATTTAATGCGCAGCAAGCGGAGTTGTGCTAATGCTGCCTTACGCACATACATCTTCTCCAGCCTCCTCCTCTTGTTTTCCATATGGGATTAAAATCCTCAGCGCTGGTTAACATAGATACCAGCTTGGTCAAGGTATGGTTTTGTCTGGAGCCACCTGGTCTCGGAAGGATTGGCCATTTCCCTTTGCGGGTACCTGCTGCCGCTCGTCTTGTCTCTGCCTGAGATACGGCTTGGGTGAGAGGTAGTTGAGTTGGGGAAGAAGAGAGGCTGAAGGGGCAGAATCTGCCCACTCCTGTTCCTTCTGCCCCCGAGTAGGGGTCTTTTACCCTTCCCATCTTACTGCTTTCCCAGTAGAAAAACAAGTGGTCTGTAGGAAGGAGAAGAAATGGGGAGAAAGGAAACTTTCTCTCAGATGAAGACAAAATTGAATTCAGTTCGTGACCGAAATAGGAAATTTCCACAAAAGCTTCATTTTGGTGAAGTATTTCCTATGAGATTGTTTCTATACAAAAGCCTTGGTAAGAAGCTATTACAGCTGGTCAAATGCTTTCTCTGAAAGCTATTTGTGATATTTCCCTTCTCCGTCTCTGTTTGCATCCCTCGCAGGATTCGCCGTCCCTGTGCAGTGATCCCAGCTGGCCAGGGCAGGAGCAGTGGCCACTGGGTAGGGCAGCTCGAGCAGCAGGTGTGAGAATCCCTAGCAATTAATCCGTCCTCTAAACAGCAGGATTTTGCAGGTAGATTTTTCCATCTGAAGTAGCTGGTGATATAGTGGCTTCTGGGACAGTGACGGGCTGACGGAGAGCATGGGTGGAACAGCATTTGTCAAATTAATGAGGCATTATAAATTATATCCACAATTTTCTCTTCCATTTCCTGACGCCCCCTCCTGTTGCTGTCAGGGAGGGGGAGACTGTGTGGAGCTGCTCCGAGGTCCCACGAGGCTGGGGCTCTCTGCTGAAGCTCCTGCCTGGGTCTGGGGCGAAGCCATGGCCCTGTTGGATGAATCAGGAGGACAGAAATGCAGGCAGATCCCCGTTTTCGCTGGGAAACCTGATGTAACTGATATTGATCTCTCTATTACCTCTGTGAAGGGCAGCTTCATTTTTCAAGCAAAACAATCTTTGTATCTTGAAATATAGAAATTGATTTTGAAGCGGGGGCTGCTGGCGTTGGCAGGGAGGGGACAGATAGTGGCAGTTAGGATGAGGCTGAGCTGCAGAATAAGAAGAGAGTCCTTCTGAAGTCAGGAGACACGTTGGGCTTGCCTGATTGCATTACCTGCGATCCAGCATTGAAATAATGGCATTTGAAAGTCAGCAAATAAACTTTGAATGTCCTTTCCTTTTCCCTGCTGGCAGTGGAGCGAGGAGGCGACAGGCCACCGGGAGGAGGACATTCCTGGGAGGCAGATGTCAGGCAACTCCTGTCTGGGGAGCTCCTTGCTCTGGCAGTGGCGACACAGCACTGGGATGGACTGGGACAGTGTCTGGGAGGAGCTGGGGCTTGGGCACCATGGGCAATGCACCCGCGCCAGCTCCACCAATGGCTCGGAGCTGAACTAGGCACGCAGCTTCGTTTTAGGATTGTTACAGCTCTGCTTAATTGGCTCTCGGGCTCCCTTGTGCAAGGCGTCCAGTGCATCTTAATGAGGGATTCTCAAAGACTGGCTTTTTTTTTCCCTGGGACTAGAACGAGGTGGTGTTTAATATTCATGTGTAGCTCCGCTCGTTTGAAAGGTAACAAGGGAGTTAGATTCCCTGCTGGCAGTGAATCGTAATGGGATCTGGGCTCCTAAATCACCTGTGCGTCACGGTGCTGCCTCCTCCCGCAG
>NW_009717040.1:5639-16352 GCF_000703405.1 Apaloderma vittatum | reverse complement strand
CCGTGATGGTGAGCTCTCCCTTGGTGAGCCGGCCCGAGGGGTTTCCAGGTCAGCACTGGTGCTGGGAAGTGCTTTTCCACACCGTTCATGGTTGGGATGGTTGGGATCTGGAGTATCTCGCCACAAGCAGACACAAAGGTCGAGTCATTAGCCAAAAGCAGTTGGATGCTGACGTGACAGTGAGACGCCACAGAGTGAGAACAGTTAGCGACATAGGTTCTGACAGAGCTGTTAAAGCCGTTGCTGCAGGCAGGGCTTGAGCTGATCTTTGACCGTTTGGGTTAGTTCCCATCTGCTCATGCTGGGATTTCTGTTCCTTCATGCCTGTGTCAGGCGCTGGATAGGGGAGAGGCGAGAGGTGTTGGAGAGGCAAGGTGCTGGCACCATCCAAAATGCAGATACCATCAGCATACGTGCAGGTGCTGGGAGGGTTTGTCGATGAAGGGGTTGGGAGCTGCCTGGCAGTATCGTCTGCTGTCCCCTGGGCCCTCTTGAAGGTGTCAGCCTTGCTCTCTGGCAGCCCCCTCCTCAGAAAGGATGGCACCGCTGCCTTGCCACAGAGCGCATCAGCCCGGCCTAGGTGAGGAGGCATTGGTGATCCCGGCTCGTTGGGAGGAGACAGAAAATAGCCATGAGGAGCAGAGCTTTCACGGGGCTTTTGCTTTCCATCTGCTCCCCTCAGTTTACTGCCATGCCCGTCTTGTTGTGCTTGGGGAGGATGGGAGGCAGGAGGTGCTGAATGTGTGTGCACGTGTCAGAGAGGACCTCTGGGCATCTCCTGCTTGGCCAGACCGTATGTGCACAGCAAAATGGTGGCTCCTGGAACCCTTTCCAGGGAATGGTTCTGTTGAGTGGATGCCAGCTGTGCAGAGGGGACTAGAGCAATGTCATCTGCACACACTGCCCGTACGTGCTGTGAAAACCCCTCGCTTCCCGCCTGCCCCATTCATCCCTGTACAAACCTTTGGAGCCCTGAGCAAAATACTTGTGCCTGGCTTGTTAGAGAACCATGTTCTTGTTGATGGAAAAGATGCTTTCCTCATTTTCCTCTTCCTCTCTGCTTCCCTCCTGCTTTCTCTCATTGTCATTTTAGCCTAGATTAAAGAAAATAGGGTGCAGCGCTGTGCGCATGTTCCGAGCGGTGTCTTTTCACAGTGCTGTACTGATGCCAAGCAATAATGACAGGTTCAAGCTTTTCTGCATCACAAATGAACTGCATGCAAATGGCTAGTCCTGAATGGAGAATAATTGTCAGCGCGGAGAGTCCTGCCTCCGCCGATCCAGCTCCACCTTGTTTTGGAGGGAAGAAGGCTTCAAACGGTTAACGGGAACGGAGACGCAGAGATAGCGGGGAGCTGCCGTTTCCACTCTGCTAGAGCCTAACCTGTTAGTGCAGAGCTGTGTGAAGAATGTCAGGGATTTGTTCCAAGCGTTATCGAGATGTGGCTTTACATCTGTAAATCCTTTTACGCATCACAGCTCAGCCGTGAGGCTTCCCCACGTGATGGCCAGTGCTCGCTGCCTGGCCTGGGCAGGGGCGGCCACCGAGACGATGTGATGGCGTTTTGGGGGCCCGTTGCACGTGCGCTGCTCTTGGGGGCGAAGCGCCCACAAAACGTTGTGGCTTTTCGTGTACCTCTGGCTGCAGATCGGCCAAGATCTGCATATTCTCATCTACCAAACCATCGCTCTTTCTAAGCTACTTTGGAGCTTTTAATACTGCCTGTTAGCGTCATGCCAAACACGCTGTCTCCTTGTCTTCTGCACGTTGATATTTTTCGGTCAGGATCAGGTCTGTGAGAAGCCAAGGGTGGCTGGTGTTAGCTGACCCTTGGGGAGCTTTTCCAGCTTATGTCAATGCAGGATTTGACTAAGCACTGCTTGCTTTTCTACCAAAATATTACTAGCAGAACTGAATTCAGCAAATGATTGTGACAATCTCCAGCACCATCAGAAAAACATGCTCTATCATTCACTGTGATGTGTGCTGATGAGGGGAAAAAAAAAGGCTTGTTCATCCATCAGAAATTCAGTGATGCTGTCTCTAGGTGAGCAATTTGCCAGCGTTACCTAGTGTCACTCATTAGACACAAGATGTAACAGTCTCATTTACTCTTTGGGCTTGCTGCCACTTAGTTACTTTTGCGTTTGACTTTGCATGTGAAACTTAAACTCACTTTTAGCTTCTGTCAAACGCTGCTTTCAAATTCTTGCTCATTAAGCCCAGTCACAGTGTGTGGGCTACATGCACAGGAGAGGGGTCTGGAAGCCAAAAAAGTATCCTGGTGCCCATTGCCATTAGCCTTTGCAGAGCAGCATGAGTGTGTTTCAAAGACAGAAAAGGAAGCGCTTTCTTCCCTCCCATCACTAGGTCTTAACTTTCCAAAACACCTTGGCTTTGGCTGCATTTTAGCTGTATTTTTTACAGATTTCTCAGCTTATAATTTTTTAGTACGTGTGCTTTTTTACATCAAATTTGATTGATGCTCTTAGCCAGTCAGGGTTTGTTGTTTGCTTTATTGTGTTTTGGTTTGGGGTTTGTTTTGTTTGTTTGTTTGTTTGTTTTAATTCAAACATGAAAGAAAGGTGCAGAATGTGCAAGGACTTAGTTTCTTTTGAGGAAGCAGAGCTAGGGGCTGGCCTCGGTGCTTGGTGTCTGGACCTTTGCTGGTGTCTGGGGGCAGAGACCCCAGAAGATGAGGGCGAGACTGTGTTTTAGTACTCAAGTAGCTCCCTTACACGCAGGGATGGGGCAGCTGCTGCCATTACCCGAGCTCCCAAAACTTCATGCAGCCATCATGGCTGTTGGGGCTTTCAGTCAACCAGGGCCTGTCATGCAGCCATGGCAGGTGCTCAAGTGGCTGTCACAGTAGAGCTCACTGATTTCTGTCTCGCCACCCTCTTTCTGTGAGCAGAAATAGTCCTCTTTGTTTTTAAGAGAGTGTCTCCTATTTGTCTGTCCCTTACAGCGTCATCTAAACTGCATCCTATCCTTGCTGATTTACGTGCACTGGCTTAGGATGAATTTCAGGCTTGACATAGGCAAAGGACCAAGTAATTAGCATAACATGAAACTGAACTGTAGGATGTACAAGTGACGACCTGGGAATGATTCTGCAAGATGCAGACTAGGAAGCCGGCATTCAAGAGTATTTGATTTTGTGCCAAGGAAAAAAAAAAAGGCGTGTTAGAAGCAGCCTTCATATCTCCACACCTTCGATTTAGTTGTCTCTGCACCTGAGCTCTTCAGGAGGGAGAGGGTGAGGAACAGTTGTCTATGACCTCATGGAGAAGGTGGTGGTAAACCCTAGAATATCTGCACATAATGCTGGAAAATCAGCGTCTGGCTCGGGAACTGTAAAAGGGACTGATTTCTTTACTCTGAGCAACCGGAAAACGTATGGTGTTTAATGTGGTATAGAGCTTGTGCTAGTCACAGTGGAGGGACTGGTGTTGAGATATGCATTACAGTGATAATTCTGCAAATTCCAGAGCATTAGAGTTATTAAAATGTCAGGCTGATACCTTCCTCAGCATTAAAACTCTTAATGCACTTTATCCTTTCAAACTCATTGTGCTCCAAGTTAAAGCATGAGAAAAAAAGTGGTTACAGAGCAGAGGATTAACACGAAAGAAAAGAGAGATGCGCTGTTGCAAGGCTGCTGTGCAAATAGCTTCCTTTAGCACTTGTGCCTTTCAGTCAGTTTCAGCTCCAGCAAGATATGTTCACTCCTGTGACAACAGTCTTAAACTTGCTCGCGTTGCCCAAAGGGAGCGTTAGCAGCAGTGCTCAGCTTTTACTGTTGTTGGAAAAGAGCCACTGTGGTTGGATTTGGCCGATAATCCCAGGTGTGGACACAAACTCATCCTACCCCCCATCTAACAGGCGAAAGGAAAGCTCTTGTGTGTGTGCAGATACAAAGCTGGCCTGGGGCTTGTGGCCACTGGTGGAATTTTGTGTATATCCAGGTGACATCTCAGGGGAGAAACTGCTCAGGGAAATGCGAGCTATTGATTGTATTTCCTCACATCCATGGTGCATGTGCTGGGCGGTTGTACCACTTCTTCAGACCGCTCTTGGATGGCACTTCCTACTCCTCGGAGCTTCCCAGGGAATGTCCGTAGGTGGAAATACGTGCTGGCAGCTGAAAGGTTTTTACAGGCAAGAAAAGAGGAGAAGCTGCGTTCTTGCTCTGCCACGTTGACGCGCTCGGTACAGGAAACATCACGGCTACCTCGGGCGCTGTCCGCGGTGCTGACCCGGCGTCCCGCACCCCACGCGTGGGACACGGGTGACCCCATACCCGCGCTTCGTGCCAGCTCACGGGTTTGGCTCGACAGAGTGGGCTCTTCTTAACTAGAACTCGCTTCCCGCACAGTGCTGCTCTCAGCACCTCTCCTTGCATGGCAGCGGGGAGGAATCCAGTCCCCAGGCAGTGAATTAGGAGGAGGTGGTAGCTGCTCATTTTTCATCTCTGCGATAAAAAAAAAATCTAATGCAATCATCAAAAAATAAAGCTGCATTTTTCATGTCTTCGCCATTAGGAATGTCTCTTGCTACTGCTCTCGTTTCCCTCCTACCCCCAAATTATTGAGGTCTCGACAGTGTTGAAAATCTCGTGGAAATTTACTTTTGGATGCCAGCAAAAGGGTGGGAGTTTGAGAAATCTCTTGGGCCCTAACATTGCACAAGCATTGTGTTCCCTTAATAAAAACATCTTTTATTTGGAATCATAAATGTTATTTTTCCAAAGGCATCATCCTGAATGGGCCTATTCTTTCTTGTTCTTTAGCTTAAGATATCACCGCTCTTGGGAGACGTTCTCCTGGTTTAGCAGCCATAACCTTACATTTATTGCGTGTGTGGCCACAGCAGCCCCCTCAGATAATTTTGTTTAGGACTGTGAAATTTGCCTTCAAAACTGAAATTGAATCCATTCTCTGCTTTCAGCAGCATGATGGGTTTCTGCATGTCTCTCTTTCCCAAGGATGTTTGCAGTTATTGATGCTGAGTGCGGCTATTTATCACAGGCGATACACAACAAAGAAGAATTTATTAATAAGTCTCTTGTTCCCATATGCTTTCCTGAGGAACCTGAAGCATGCTGTTTTCTCCTTGCCCCATTTATAGCTACACTGTTTTGTTTCTGTCCAGTCAGATTAAAAGCTTGCTGAGAAAAGGTCTTGCTCTGTAGTGTAGGGACAGGTTAGACTCAGTGTGTCAGCAAGGCTCTGTGAGTTATTGGCTACTGACAAATAGGGGAAATAATGCAGATCCCCGTGAGACTGACACCAAAATGTGACCCAGAGGCATGGGCCAGCGTGCGGTGTTGGTGGCCCCAAGGAGCACCAGACCTCTCTGTGATTGTTCTGTGTGGATTTTGGCACAGGTTATTTGCCTTAAACGAAGAGGATATCCGCAGCTCTGTGTCCTGCTGGGTGACAGGAGCAATCTGGGGGGCAAGCAGCATGTACCAAATGCCTTTGGCCCATGTCTTGCCTCGCTTACAATCAGATCCTATAAGCACTTGTGCTCGGAGCCTGGGAACAGTGTTTGCTCAGCTCTCACCTGCTTCTTGGCCTTCCTGGGAAGCAGGCTCAGTGGCAGCAGAAGCAGGGTGGGACAGGATCTTTTGTGGGAGCTCCTGCCTGGAAAATTAGTCAGAGTCACTGATGTGGGGATGCTGTGATTGCTGCTGCTCTTGAGAAAGGGAAGGTGCCTAGGGAAGTTCTGGTGTGGTTTTTTTCCTCCTTGCATCTACTTATGCACTAATTAAAGGTCAGTTGCCATTTACATGCAACGCATTTCTCTCCTTCCCTGGACGGTTGCCTTGGGAGAGGGTTGTTTTTCATTTGACCAAGCTGGGGCTGTAGCATTTACCTCGGGATGAGAGTACCCACTCCCACCTTTGGGGATCCAGCAGAGGCCATTGTGTCTCAGACCATATTATTGTCAGCATCTGCAGGAGAGAGGAGAAGAGCCCCTCTTCTGCTGCTCCCGCTCTCCAGCCCCCCAGGATGAGCGTTAGGCATTTATAGTTTTTTCTCCATGGATACATATGCGGGCACATTGGTAAAAATATACAGGCGCACAAGTATATTTATCTGTAGTGCAATGAAACCAGTGCAGGCTGCGAGCTGATTCCCTCGGGTGAAGCACCATCCTTTCCTCCGAGCACTTTCAAAGGGGAACTGTGCTGATAATTAGTGCAAATATTTTGAATACAGAACTCATCATGGGCCTTTGTCGCTGTGACAGGCAGTGACCTGAGATGCATTTCTCCTTTCTTAATGTACCCGGAATATGTAATTAAGAGATGGCTAAAAGATTCCTTATCATTCTTTGTTTTCTAATGCGGCAGGCTGTTATGAAATGCTTCCCCTTCTTTCCATGGCTCTCGGTTCCCCATGACAAATGCGTAGGGATTGATATTTGCTCTGCTCTTCAAATCACTCTGACATGGTTCCTCTGCTTCCAAGGCGTTGTATCTACCTTCCGCTTGGCCCTTGTTTTTGAAAGTCAGAAATGCTGAAGAAAAGGCAGTTGGTTAGTTGGGAACTTGTGTGGGAGGGGGTGCGGGTGCTGCTGCTGGGTGGGCGCAGTGGTGCCGTCTCCCCGAACGCCTGGCAGCTTGGGTCACTGGGCACAGGCTTGATGCAGTGGCACCAAGGGGTGAGGGGAGGGAGAGGAAGCTGAAGGCAGTTTGTGGAATTAAGCCTGAAATGGAGAAGGCAGGACAGTGGCAGCAGAGAGGCATAAAGACCTTCAGCAATGGCCCACCAGCTCCCGACACCCCAAGCCGTACGGTGTTAGGGATCTGGGCTGGCCCCACATTAGCATACGGAGTCAGTCTCTGATATGCCGCGGTAAATGCAGCGTGACAGCACCTGAGTGAGTCTACGTGCAGAACAGATGTCTTGGGGCTGGGGCTGTAGCACATCGTCATTTCATCAATTATATATTGCTTCCCTTGCCATAAGCAGACGCGCAGAAGCGGGACTGTTAAAGGAGACATAAGCCGATTTGAGAGCAAAAGGGAAACTTGTGAGGAGAGAGCTTAATAATTATTTTTCGTCTGGGAGGTGGTGGGGGGTTGGCAGTGCCTTTCGTGGCTCCTTGGCCAGCCGTGCTGTGCTCTTCACTCTGCTCTCCTCCAACTTCATGTCCCCTTGTGCCTTCCCGCGATGGGACCCCTCAGCCCTTGTGCTGCAGCGATGGAAAGGGGTACGGGCTCCTCTTTCCCCTCATGTTTCTCATCGGGGAGGTCAAATTCCTGCTTTGTGATCCCAGGATCTCTGCGGAAGAGTGGCAGGCTCCCGGCACCACCAAACCTCTTGGGCTCTTAGCTGCCTATTTACTTGTTTGTTGGTTTAATTGTTCCAGCTAGCTGCCTTTACCTGGCAATCCTGCCTCATTAAAGGGAACACAGGGCTCTTATTATGACTGTAGAGTGTCGTCTAGTGTTTTTGCCGAACATATAATTTGCTGTGTATGAAAACCATTTCCAGAATTAATTCACCTACTGCAAACAGTTTGTATTAATGAAAATGCATTTTTCATGTGGGTTTGCTGGAAAAGCTGGCTAGAGCTCAAGAGCTCACTTGATCCATCCGGCGTGAGTAGGAGATGGAATTTGTTTAAAAATTAAATAAATAACACACCCACCCCCCATTTTTAATACAATATGGCCCGGCAATAATCTCCGAGGCAGACTGCAAAGGCTGCAGAAAGCTCCATCTGTGGCATTTTAATATGCAGCATTGTCTCTCTTTTTAATATCCCCCCTTTCCCGGCTCGTGTTTGTGTAAGTGAGATGCGAGATGCTGTCGTCTTCCCGGGGTCACATTTTGGTGCTTGAAATGAACAGAAGTGAAGATGGATGCAGCCGTGGAGCCCTTCCCATATTAACATGCATATTTTAGAATAATTGATGCTGAATTCATTTTGCAGCCTCGTTTCTCCTCAGCCTTCCCCCACCCCCTCTTTCATAGATGCACGGAAAAAATCCTGTTATCTGTCCAGATGGCAGCTGGGTGCTCTCAGCTGAGCCAGGCCCTGCTCTGTGTTTCGGAGGCTCCTCCTGGCCAGGGAGGGAGCGGAGGCTGGAGGTGGGACTCGACTGCCTCGGTGGCATCGGGCAGGCGCAGTGCCGGAGGAAGAGGCTCTTGCTTAGATGGCATCGGCTGTCTGGGGTGTTCTCCTCGGGCCTGAGCTCCTAAAGCTGAGCTTTGTAAGTGGCCAGGTCTGACTTCTCGGTGGAGGTGGCGCCGGGTAACATCGCTTGGGATGGTGTTGATGGAACTGTGTAACTTCCTGAAGAAATGCATTAATCAAAATGCTGCCTGCAAACTTCAAAATGCTATGGAGAAGGGCAAATGAGGCTTCGACAGATATTTTAAACTAAGGTGGCTTGAAAAACGTTGCAAGACTCAAGTACTTTGCAAATTTGCTTCTGTTGGGGATTGTTGTCAATTATTGCATGCTGCCGAAAACCTCCAACAAACCTCTTTTGTGTAGATAACAGAGAATTAATACAGCATTGTTGAATTTTCTGAAGAGAATCAAGGGAAGCATGCAGGTGTGCTCAAGTACAAGATGGTTTGCGCTACACCGGTGTTCTTGGCCTTTGTAAGGAGGTTTTGACCATCTTGGTTTCAAACTTCAGCACTGGTTCCTGCGCTAAGCTGGCTGGCTGGGACGCACTCTGATTTTTGGCTGCACCCGCTGTTTGTGATGAACCCTGTGATGAGCTCTGCCTTTGGTCCCTGGGGTGCAACGCTGCACAGCCCACCGCCACGGCTGCACGGCACCCAGTGTGTGCAGCTGAGCCCGCAAATAATCCTTCAGGGATCAGGGGACATTTCATGTGCTTAAAGTTAAACCCGGGCTTAAGAGCGAGCAGAAGGTGGGCTGGCAAGCTTCGCGAGCCTCAGTGCACCGTCCGCTGGGTGACACTGGGGGCCGGGGACCTGGCTGAGGGGGACACCCCGGGGCAGGGCACGCAGGGTGAGGCTGATGGAAGCAGCGGGCAGCTTAGCAGGGCAGCGGAGCCCTCTCAGGAGGTGTGCTGAAACCCTGGGCCATCCTGTATGTGGCTTTTAAGGGATCTAATGGTGCTCACCCCTGGAGCTTGCATCTGGAGATGGCAACTCCCTAACTGAGGAGCATTACAGAGCACATGCATCACCTGCCACTCTGCGCTTGTATTATTACAGCCTAACCTCACGCGTTATGTTTATCTCATTCCAGGACTACTGTCAGCAACGCCACTCTAGGCATAAACTTAATTATATCTCCTCGGGTAGCAGCAGGGAAGTGATTTATTGCTGCCTTTTGTTTCCATCCGCCCCTCACCTCTCTGTAATTATGCTCCGGAAGAAGTGCACTCCCATTTGCCACTACGGAGATGTGAACACTTGTCTGCAACTTTGCTGGAGTTGTAGAGCCCGTGTCTGAAACACTGTGTTGGCCCGAGTCAAGTTGTTTTTGACTGTGAGACCCACTGGAGGGATTCTATTGTTTGGTGCTGTGTGTGGGGCTTTCCTCTCCTGCAGCTGTCAGGGGTGGCAGATGCTCTGCTGAAGGAAGCTGGAAGAGGGTAGTTTAGTTCTTCTTGTCTCTCATCCCTTGCTGCGGTTAAGAAAGCGACTCTAGGTGATGTGCCCTGGCCTCTGTATGTGTGTGTGTGCTGAAAACACTGCCGGATGGTGGGCACGAGTTATGTGTGGGCTGCTCTTTTATGTGTGCCGTGGGTTTTTATACATGCAGCAGCATGGCTGTGGGAGACACGATGGCTCTGAGTTTCAGTATGCAGAGCAGAGCGCCGCAATAACGCTTTCAGTGAATTTCTCCATGTGGTTTTGAACAAATTGCTGATTATTTTTCCCCTCATTATTCATCTGACAGAGGAGCAGGTTGAGTAATTAGTGAATGTGCATGAACTTTGCAGTGTTTTTAAGAACAAAACATTTGTGAATTGGCTGTGGATTGGCCCTGCCGCTGTACCCTGGGCACCTGCCACTGTGTATCAGCGAGGAGCTTCCCTAGGCTGTCCTGTGCTGCCCTCCTGGACACCTTCTCTGCGAGAGCTCAGCTTTTTGCAGCAAAAACATGCTCATCCAGCTTGCTGCTCCGCATGTTGTGTGAACTGTGCTCACGTTGCCTTCCTTGTCACTTGCAGGTGAGGACTGCCGGGCTGGGAAAGGCTCGCCCCTCCTTGCTCCCAAAATTGCCCCGCCACCCTTTGCCCACCCTTCCAGCACAGCATCAGAGGTGTGTGAGGCAGCAGCTGCTGAGAACGGTGGCCCTCAAGGCTTGCATAGCAGCTGAAAGGGATGAATGATGTGTATCCTGTCAGTTGTGAAAGGCTTTTTGGAGGCGAGATCTGGCTGCAGTGCAACAGGGGCAGAGGGACTTGGGCAGTGGCTGGACTGGGGCCAAAGCATGAGCGTTTTCTGACTGGGAAGGGATGGAGATCTGTGTGCCTGCCCTAGACAGATGGACTGTGTTTGGGGGGGTACCCTGTAGTGAGAGTCTGTCGCTGAGCCCTTTAGGGGGGACTGCCCTATGATCTGTCACCTTTGGAGCTGGACATGTGAGGCTGGATGCTGTGTGCCACCTGGGGAGACGCTCTGCAGCCACAGCCTGTCCCTTTGCACCCCTGCATCCGCAGCTCCCTTCCGTGCCTGCCCTCCTGGGTGACCCAGCCATGG
>NW_009717040.1:1253-5623 GCF_000703405.1 Apaloderma vittatum | reverse complement strand
GTGGCAGCCGGCTCGGACGAGGCCAGTCGTGACTGCGGAAGCTGGCGCTGGGGCCTTGGGCTGTCCTGGCACAGTGGACACTGTAAAGGCACCACTGAACCGTGCAGAGCAGGAGGGAGCCTTGGGCAGAAGGCCAGTTGCCGCAGAGGTGTCCCCTCAGGCTGGCGGTGACAGCGTCCGCACTGTCCTCATGTCCCTTGCCCCGAGCAACGCTCCGACCTGGCAGGACTGGGGGTGGGCACCTCTCAAGAGCCTTTCACATTTACCTGAAGATGAAGGGATTCATCCTGAACATCATGGCAGGGAAGCAAATTGGAGCAGGACGGAATGAACTCGAGTCCTGGATAAAACCCCGTGTGTGTGTGTGTGTGCACCTGCATGCTGCTACTGAGCAAGATGCACTGGTTCACACCTGGCGAGCTGTAGGTGAATTATTATGGGGTCCCAGCTCCCAGGAGCCAAATACCCTGAACCAGGCAGAGTGCGGCATGAGCGTAGGTGTCATTGTGCATCTCTGCCATTGTGGTGGCAAACGGCCATTCCTCTCCTGGAGGGAATGTGCTTTCTGGAAATAACAGGCAACCTGGCAGCGATGCCCAGGGGTGCCAGGCTCTTGTGTGCTGCTCCCTGCTTCCCAGGTTAAACCCGAGCAGGCTACGTAGAGCTGTGTCAGCGGCCAGGGCATCCCCCGGCCGGCTCTGGTCCCTGGACACTCAGAGGGCAGCTGGAAGTGTGTCGTAACAAAATCTCATTGCATATAAAGAGTTGGAGCCACGTGCAGTCCGTTTGCTCTCCTGGTAAGCTGCCCCAGCATTTCATTACTTGTTGCTAGGAAATTGCATCTTGTTTCAAGGCTGAATTTGCCTAAGCTGAGCGTCCAGACTGCGGATACAGGTGTCAGCAGGACATGGGATCACTTCTCTCTGTGTCTGCAGTGACCACGGCACTGCTCGCAGATGAGTGCTGGGGATTGTGCTGCCTCCCACAACATCTGACTAATCTTTCTAGCCCTGAATTGTGTTTGTGATCCTGTTTTGAACTATCTGGAGTATTTCCCCACTGCCTTTGAAGCATAAACTGTTACTCACAGAATCCCCAGTGCTCCCCTGGCGCGATGAGGGGATCACTTTGACGGGAAGTGCCCGTGCAGGCAGTGATTTCTCAGCTTTGCAGCTGCAGAAGGGCTGTGGACACAGATCCTGCTGCTGGAGTTGGCAGGGATGGATTAGATCTGTCCGTGGACAGTGGATCTATAAGCAGTTACTAAAAAGAGCAGGCAGGGATGTCCCCGCTTGTGTCCCTAATGTGACAAGGGATGCTGGGCGAGCGTAAGGGAAGGGGACTGCAGACATGGCCCATGCTAGGATCACAGCAGCACTGACATGCCCTGGTTGTTACTTGCCATACACCTCGGTGCTACCTAACAAAATTTATCAGCAAGGATTTTAAGAGATGTTTAGAGGGTTGATAAAGAGCCAGCAGCATTGGGCTGAGACTGGGTGGACACGTTGCCATTTCCTACTGGATAATGATAAGGTGGCCCTGGTGGCACGCTTTCGTCCTCGCTCACGATGGCGGAGAACTCCTCCATGGGATTGCAGCTGGGATGCAGCTCGCTTGTGTCATTCTGCCTTGCAGAACCAGCACCTCTGCTCCTGCTCCCCGTGCTGCTGAGTGAGAGCCCTGAGTTGGCCCGCTCTGCTTGGTGTAGCAGTAATTTATAGTCCAGGTGCCAAATCTGTGCATAAATTCTGCAAGATGAGCAGGGACCGCAATTCTTCTAGGCTTCCCTGGCAACGTGCTCATCTGCTGATGTGCAGTCTCCTCTCCTGGGGTCTGCAGCAGGAGCAGGGCTGGGCACAGGCGCTGCATGTTTTGGGTGCTGCTGTCTCCTCTGAGCTGCGGTGCTTTGGGTGTTGCTGGACCTTATGGGGTGCAGGTGTTAACGCTGAGGCTCCCGCAGCAACCAGATAGGCCTGTCTGTCAGAGCTGCTGGGCTTTTAAACAAAGCCACCATGGCTGAGTTTGTTCTTGGACCTCTAACTAGGTCAACATACCTTTGCCTTGTCTTAATAATTATTGATAAGATGCTGTGGATCACGCACCGTGTGGGGGGAATGAGGGATACGCTGCTCCTCCTCTCAGCAGCAGGGCAGGCCCTGCCCCTGGCAGAGATGCTCTTAGTCAGTTTGTGCTGTACCTCTGTCATCGGGGACGATGCTAATGCAGCGCCCGGGTTCATTCCCCTGGCAGCTCCCCACTCACACCTTGAGCCTTCTCAGCACTGCAACGCGCATGAATGGAGAGGGGCTCGTGGCAACCCACTGGTGGCTTGTCATGTGCCCCTGGCTGGGCAGACAAGGAGAAGAGGGTTTTCCTCTGGAATCACCCGCTCTGTAGGAGGGAGCAGGAACTGGGAAGGGTCCCTGCCCGCTGCCTCAAGCTGCCAAAGGCTCTAAGGCCAGGCAACTCTGGGGCTGTGCCCTCAGAACGAGCTCCTTTGTGGGAATCTCTCTGTCCCGGGGCGGGATTTGCAGAGCCAGCACCCAGGGCAGGTGGTTTAGGGGATGCCTTCATTGGCACAGGCTCCTGTCTCTGTCTCCTTAACTGAAACGTGCAGACAAACTCTCTGAGCAAGGTGAAAGGCAAAGAAAAAATGCAACCAAGCCATTCAGACTTCAGAGCTGAAGAGGAGGTTACATCCTGGGGATTTTTTTTTTCTGTGGCTTTTCCACCGCTAATGAGCGGGGAGGAAGTTCTGCTCTTTGTTCGCATTCTCCGATTCTTTTTCCCCCAGTGAGGAGCAGAGAGGGGAGGAGGGGATGCACGGCTCGGGCCTGCGCGCCGATCTGCTTGGACAAGTGGGACCGGGGAAACGAACGGCAGCATAGAGGTGTTTCGCCTCACCTCCTGAGTTTTAGGCAATGGAAGATCCTTTTGTGAGGCTTCTGGTTTCTCTCGAGTTCTTGGGTTTTGCAGGATTCGTTTAAGCCTGGTGTGGGGCAGTGATGTGCAGCTCTCTTGCGCATTTCTGTGTTGCGGAGGGAGCTTTTTGGCCTCGGGACTTTCGCTGCTCCCAGACTCCAGGAGGTTTCTCGCTGTTTTCTGGAGAGGCAGAGCATCCCCAGCATCACCGGTTTGGCCATTGCAAATAGGTCTGCGGATGCTGCTCTTGCAGTGCCAGGTGTACTTGTGGCTGTAGCAATAGCCTGGCAGAGGACCCAGGCTGTGTGCTTGGGCTCTGCACTCCTTCCCCTCCAATGCCAGGGCGTTTTAAAGCCCAGCTGTCGGACTCGGATCATCCTGTACGTGAAGACCGGGTGCTTGCCAGGCGCCCTCGCTCAGGTGGTGTGCGGCTGCCGTCGTCTAAAACTTCAGCCAGCTCTCCCCCTCCTCCTCACCTGAGGACTTTATCATAATGCAGCATGAATTTCATTAGCTCATTTGTCTCTGGCTCTCGGAGCCTGGAGATAATTTAATCCAGAAGTGACTTACAAGGAGGAGCGAGCGCGGTTTAGTCTGCAAAGCTTAATAACACCCTCGGGCTGCCGCTGGTAAAGCCGAGCTTTGGGCTAGGCTGGGTGAGGCTGTGGGCTGGGCTCAGTGGCGAGGGTGGACGTGTGGCTGTGGATCTCATTAGACAAATTCCACGGGGTGGAGGAGCGAGCTGAGCCGCAGCGCAAGGCTTGCCCAGCCTGCTGGGGCAAGCGAGTCGGGTCAGGAGGAGATGGCTCCTTGCACGCGCGTCTTGTTTTCCCTCCATCTAATCAAGGGAAGGTTTACTTAGCGAGCTGCAAAAAATCATTACATATGCTGCTAGTGGCCTGGTTAATTAAGATCTACAGTTCTCTGGGTAGGAAAAGACGACCTATATTTACTGTATGTAGGAAGACATCTGTCAGCTAGAAGCGTGAGATATCCCAGTGCAGGTTTGTCCTGCTTTCTGCAGGCTCTGAATTGCAACTGTTTTTAAGCTCTGATGCAGACCAAGTTAATTTTAAGATGACTGTTACTATTCTAAACATAAGGAAGGGCATATTTAGCCTCTCAGTACTCAAGAAGGCAAAACCCCCTGCATGTTTCTAGTAATTTTTCCCTAACAGTTTGCACAAAACAACAACAACAAATCCTATTTGGTTTCTGCAAAAGAATATGTTCGAGGGTGATCGTAAAATAGATTATTTTTAAATCTGCAGATGGTTTCCACATATTCCTCCTCAGCTCACTGCAGCTTTCCACCTCAGTAAACTGGTTTGTAATTTAGCCGAGGGCTGTGGAGCAAGCGTTCTGTCGTCTTGTTTTTCTTCCTCGCCTCCTTTGCCCCCCCACCCCCTGTTCCGTCCCCTTTCTCCTCTGTTTGCCCCATTGCT
>NW_009717040.1:0-1008 GCF_000703405.1 Apaloderma vittatum | reverse complement strand
GGCTCGCCCGGCTGCTCGTGCCACAGGGAAAGGCAGTTGAGGGTTTCTTACCGCTGGGATGAGAGATGCACGGCCCTGGAAAAGATAATTAGAGGAAGGATGCGCTCTCAGTCCTGCGATCGCAGTTCTCCCCCCTCCCCCCCGCCGCTCCCTGGAAGAAAACACAGCTTCTTTTTTTTTTTTTATTTCTTTGTTCTTTCATGGTTCGGCATTATAATTACTGAGACTTCACTGCAGGGCAAAATGATCATTTGACAATGTAAGTGGGGAAAATAATTCTCGTGTTATCCAGCAGCCTTGCTCTTATTATAATTATGGCGAAACTCCTGCAGACTGAAGTGGGGGCAAAGAATTTCCTCCTATGCAGGTATTTGTCTTTTCAAGATTTCTCAAGATTCGATTGCAGATGTGAGGATTTTTTTTTTTTCCCTCACGTATTTTTAATAACCCGAGGTTGTTGATGGATGGCAAAAGACTCAAGTACCTGTTGTTTTCCCCTTTGTTTTCATTAGGCGTTTTCCATTTCTGTCGTTCTCGGCATCCGTGATGGATTTTTATGAGCAAATATCTTGGTTAGAGCTATTCGGAATTGTTTGTACAGTAATGTCTACAGCGGCAACAAAACCCAATTTAAAAAAACAGGGGAAAACGGATGGAAAAACTGCAAATCGGCCTCTTTCAAAATGAGGGGCAGCGATCGCTCGTTCGGTGCCGCCGCTTTCCGCTTGTGCCAGGGCGGGCAGAGCCTCAATTTCCCCTTGACCTTGGTGGCACTGGCCACCTCGTAGGGCTCCTTGTTGCGCAAGGGAGCGGCGGCGGCGATTTCTCCCTGCTGGTGGGCAGGTGTGCCTGCGATGCTGCTGGAGAAGACTCTCTGGATGCGTGCCCTGCCTTGATGGCCTTCCCAGGGAGCGGGTCCGCCCCAGTCCCGGTTGCCGCATGCCATCCTGTGCCGCTGGGCTTGCTCCCGGCACCCCTCGCCCAGTCCTCCCCCTGCCCGCCTGCGCC
>NW_009717039.1:27079-53899 GCF_000703405.1 Apaloderma vittatum | reverse complement strand
TTCCCCTGTCTTCTAAACCAAGACAATTATACAACAGCTAATTCATGGTGTCCCACAGTTTCTCAGAACCAAGCGAATGGATGTGAAGGTATGTATATAAATCTCCTTACACCAGGCGCAGAGTGTTGTTCAGTTTTGATTTCTTTCATTTTTTAAATTAATAGGGGATTTGCCTTTTCTGTGTTACTGTTGCATGTAGCTTATGTTAAGTGTTCCTTCTTTTGTTTTGTTAAGGTGTCCTTCCTTAATTTATGTCAATATTCAGCCCTCTGCATTACCAAAATGGTGCAAAAGAGCCTTAAGATGAATGAAGACCAAGAACAGATTACTCTTGCTGGACTGTACAGCTTTTCCTGCTTTGCGTGTTACCACTGATTACAACAAATTTAAGTGGACTCAAATTCATATGGAGTCTAAGTGTCAAAGCTGTGGGTTTAATTGTAGGTTATATCCCTACAATTTATAGCAGAAGTTTAGTTAATTGCAGAATGAAATGACTTTGTTTTCCACTGCTGTGGGTCTCTATTGAATTTGGCAGAAGTTCAAACTGCCTTGTAGCATCCAGCCTTTGCTGGATCATAAAGTAAAGACCCTCACTAGGAACACAAATGGAATTTCTATCCACCACTACAGTGAGATTAATGACAGTTTTAGTAGGGGGTTTTCTCCCCTTTTGTTGTGTAAATCTGAGCTCTATTCAGCTAAACTGCCTTTTAAAGAAAACAAACTAAAACTCAGGCTGCCTAAATTCTCCTGAGGCACCGTTCAAGGGGCAGCATTTTGTTCATCCCACAAACCTTTCATGGCACTGGATTTGGGGCAGGAGTTATACACAGGATCAGGCACTCTGGCAGAGACTACTAGGGTAGTTGCAGTTGCAGGAGAAAGGGGCCACAACATCAGCTGATGCTGCTGATGTGGTGATGGATTAGCAAAGACAGAAAGGTTTGTATTGTACTAAAAATGGAAGGATTAACAGCTGCCCTTTTTGAATCAGGCTACAGGGAGGAGGATGAGGAGAACAGCAACATGCTGTGGCACTGATCTCTGCTAAACTTGCTACCAGCATCCTTCTTTACTGCTAATCTCCCTCACCTTCCTTCAATTAAAAAAAAATACTTCTGGAGACCTTCCTTCCTATCAGTGAAGGAGAACTTCATTTTTATTCTTTCCCTTTTGCTTATAGTTTCTCAGTATTTCTCTGCTGATTTTACTTTTATTTTTTCAAACATCTTTAATCCAAAGAAATTTCCAGATAGAAAAGAGTTAGAGGTGCTATCTTAACTGCAAAGGCAGATCCCAGCCTGAAATAACAACCAGAGATGGCTGGGCATATGGATTTATTAAATGCTACAGCTGTGTGGAGGGATAGCATGTCCTCATTGAGATTCCCATCTCTGACGTGAGGTTTGAATTCAGATCCACCTCTAAAATTAATAAGTCATGGTGTTTTCTTTCATCTCCTCAAAATAGAGTAAATTGGTTGCTTATGTTGATTTTTAGCACTTAATTCTTTAAGGCTTCTGTTTCTTTGTTTTGATACAGTTCAGCAGTTGAGACCGTTATGTTTGGCACAAGGCCTGTTTCAGTAATGCCAACAGTTAGCATCGTTGCTGATAGACTCTGGTAAGAGTTGAGAAGCTTGACTGGACACTTGCTGCCTCTTGCCCCTCTGCTGGGGGACCCCCAGAGACTTGTCAGGAGGGAAGGTGCTTCCATAGCTGCTGGTGGCTGTGTCCAAAAGGGCCGGAGTCAAACTCAAAATCACTTCTGAGTACGGCTGTGAGCTCATTTACTGGGCTGAGAATGGGAGCAGCTGTGTGACAGTGCAAATCCCACCTGCCAGCTCTGCCACCAGCCTCCAGCCACTGAGCAGGTGGTGGGGTACGTGTTGTGGCATGTGCTCTCCAAACCTGACGCAGGTCCTGGGGCTGTGCCTAGGTGCTTTGCTGAACTAGGCTGCTTGCCCCTCTGAGGTCCCCCAACACTTTTAACTGCCATTTGGCCACATTAAATTGTATTCCTCAAGGAAACAGATTTAAGTCAGCCAGATACCTTTTGAGATCTTATCAGAGAACTCAGTCTAATAGTTGGAGGTGAAATCCCCCTTTTCAGAGTTGCACTGCAATCAGTGAAGCTTCTCTCTGATGGATTAGTCTAGAGATAACGATTCCCCTGTAGAAAAAGAGGAATAAACCAGGGGGCTTAAATTACCTGGCTTTCAGGCAGTGAGACAAGGCGGTGGGCAGAGCTCACCACTTCTTTGAACTGCTGCAACTCGCCACTTGGTCAGCTGCACGCGTGGCACTCGCAGGGACAGCAGCTTTTTAAGCAGCCCTGAACTTCTACTGTGGGCAGCAAAACTGCGCTTGTGCTAACACAGGATAACGATCTGCGGTGTTTTTTAAATACCTGTGGAAGAGCTTTGTGGATTAATATTGGTATTTTAGATCTAATTAGAGATAGGTTTTAACAAAGAAGAGATTGATAAAATATGTCATAGTATGGTGTGGCAGAACAAATTGTTCTGGACCACTTTCCATTAGCTGGTGTGCAACAGCTCTTGGCATTTCAGATTTCTTTTAATTTAAGGAAACATACAAATCCAGATTTAAGAGCCCAAATTCTGAAAACGGAGCCCTTAAGTAAAAAAGCTCTGTTCCATGACTTTCTTTTGGGCTATATACATTAAGCTCCTGCAAGTTCTTCAGAAAATAGGGTGATTTTCTTCAGTGTCTCACTGTGAATTAAATGCATAATTTGGATTTACCCATTTGAAAACAATTGTCTCTGTAAGAAACTTTACTCATGTGAACAACTTTGTTTAACATGGTGGTCAAATAAAGTAAAAGACGTCTTTTAAAAATAGCTTGATTTTTAAGATAAAAACCACTGCAGATGAGAATTAACATTAGTACCATTTAAAACAGATGATCCTTCTTATTTGAGAGTAGTCTTCTGGCAGTGCCTGGGGGTGTTTGCCATGTGGAGTCTGCTCAGCCACATCTCTTCTGAGCAAGGTCAGAAAAAAAATTGAAAGCAAGGGTACTCCTACTCACTTGTCAGGATCATGATTTGTTGCCTTATTTTCTATCACATAATAATCTAGAACATTTGGGATCTCCACCTGAAAGGAGAGGAAAAGGCATAGTGGGAACATGCAGGAGCACTGCTTAGGGAAACTGATAAGAAGAACTTGCCAAGTGAAAAACCATCTCACCGTTTGTCCTCTCAGAAAGTTTCTGGGAAATTTAAGACGCAAGGAGACTAGAAATAATTTGGGTATATCTCTCTCCAAGATTTTCCTTCTTCTTCAGGGAAAGAATTTTTAAAAGCAGAAGTTGAAGAGAAGGGAGGAGTTAATGTCATGTCTTATCTTGCTGTTTTTAGACTGCAAGTGTGAGGTTTTCCCCATCTCTAAGCATTATTGTTGCACGAAGCTTTTGTTGTGATGGACACCTGTCATAGCTGTAAAGGGCATCCCTCTGGGACAGCTGAAATTAAAACTGCAGAACCACTGAATCTTAAGGACTTGGAAGGGATCTCTGATACTCCCTAGTTCAACCTCTCATTTGAAGACTAAGTCATGCTGTTACACCATCTCTGAGGGTTCTTCTGGCCCAGTCTTGGACACCTCCTGCTTGGAGATTTCACAGCTACTCTGGGTACCTGTACCAGGTGTCCAACACTTTCCCTGAGAGGAAAGCAAGGAAATTCTACAACACTTCATCTCACAGTAAATGTATGCACCCAATGTACAAGTATATGCCAGTAGAAGGTGATCATCTTTATTATTTTAAACCCGTAAACCCACAAGGTTTTGTAGCATCAACCAAATGAGGAAGTTTATTCAGAAAACTTATTAACGTGTTCTCATTGGAATATTTATACCATGTACTTGGAAACATAACTTATTTACATGGATAATATTACTGCATTAGTCAAATGTGCGAGGGTAAAAAACATGTCTAGAGTGTGAGCTTTTTGACATATTGTTCAAGAATCAGGTGGCTCATGTTGAAGACAAGCAATAAAACTCCCTCTCACCCATATTAGATAAATATGTCACTGAGACCAAAGTCCATGGAGCTTGTTCAGCTACTTGGATGGATGTCAAGTTAGAACTATAAGACTCTCTGTTCAATGATTCATTTAAATTAGTGCACTTAAAAAATTTTTTTTAAAAGATCAGATTTTGTGGTTTCCTCAGAGAGAGGGGACAATGACTGAGATCCTGAAGTTATCTGTAATCCTTATGATATTCTGATGCATGTGATTTTCAGAATAAATTTGACAGAAGAAGAACAACAAAAGTCTTCCAGCTCATGCTTAGTAATCTGAGTTGTTTGGGAGATGGATATGAGCCAAAAAAGCTTTTCCAGGAGTTATCCATGCGATCTCAAATCCATCCCTTCCTCCATTACAACTCAAGTTGTTTTATAAAGTACCTGTGGTTTTTTGTGTTTGGTTTTTTTTTTAAAGAAAAAAAAAAGGCTCATGCAGGCTGAGAACGTGAGATATTTGACATCCCTTCTTCCCTTCCAAGGTCCAATACGTTTCTTTCTCCCTGTGGGGAAATAGCAAAGGAAAGACGCACTTCAGCATACGCTCTTGCTTTGTGCAAGCTCCTCTGCCTGCTCTGACAGACCAGGCTGGGGGAGCAGCTGTTGCCAGCCTGCATGCAGATGGCTGCATCCAGCCACTCTCTGAGCTTATGTGAAGATTAATCACTTCCTAACATTAATTACCTTCTACCTTCGTAAAAACTCATGGCCGGTTGTGGTGAATCCTGTTTCCCCAACAACTGATGGAAGCTCTCTTGTGCCACGGGCCCAGGGTGGTCTTTGGGCTGTCTGGCAGCACATCGATGTGGTTGCTCTAGGGCGGGCAGGACCCTGGGCACTCGAGTACTTGCAGTGTTTTGCCAACTGTGTCTCTCACACTTGTTTTGGTTCCCTGTGCCTTTCACACAGCTCAGGTGCCTATGCTGCAATGCTGAATATGGTCATGACATCTTGCATTTCTGCTGACTTTGATGAAAACCTGGCCTTTTAGCAAGTGCAGTAAAAGACTGTGTTAAGTTGAAATAAAATTTAGGTGTTATGTATGTTCTGTATTATTTTAAATAGAATTTAAAAAGAATTATTTTGAGGTAATCTGAGACATACCTGCTGCAAGGAATGCTGAAGATTTGCTGATGACATTTTTGAAGTCCTCATAGTCACCTGAGAAAACGTTTAACATTTCTGTGCTCTACAAGGTTTGGGTATGATCGTTCTGAAGCATTGCACTTATGCACATCCCAGGCACCAAAACTGCTGGGATTTTACGATACTTTCTTTCACCTTCAAAATGATAATTTTGAACAAATTTCTTCAGTAGATTGATTGCAACAAATGAAATTTTCAGCAATGGATCTCAACTCCTTCCCTATATAGGCAGTATCTGTTAGGATTGTTAGGATGCTATGGATGCAAAAGGCCAATTTCTTTTTCAGGAAACAGCCTTTCCTGGATAATTTATGGCTAAACCCTTCTCATACCTGAACAAAGTATTAACACATTTATGAATCTTCCCTTTAGTTCCAGTGATAGTGAGTCACTTCCCCTGTTTTTATTGGTCATTCAACTGTGTGAAGTTTCCATTTTTTGATTAAATGGGCTTCTGGTTGCCAGTGCTCTTTCAGCATTAGCACTGGAAGTGACTCCTCTCTCTCTTGCCACTCTTGAACAACAGTTTTTAATTTTAAATAAATTGTCTCATATGCACAAAAAACATCATCTGAGAATATATACATTACTTAAAACAAAATTTAAATCTCATGCTGTCCAAATAACCTGCTTTTGCTTTAGCTCTAGGAGCTGACAAAGCTATGTGATGTAGGTGCATAAATTTTCCATATGAAATAGTTACATCTAAGTCCAGTTTGGGCATCTGCAGGGAGGATAAGCAATATCTTTGAAAACCTTATTCTCCCTCTTCAGATAAATGTGTTCTGCAGCTGCTAATCTTCAAGTAATTTACTTGCAGACAAATGGAGACGGGGGAAAACAAGCACAAAGTATTTTTGAAAAACCTCACAATCTATTTGGAGTTGAGCAGACTCATAGACACAGTTCTCGTATCCCAATCAGTCAATTACCAAAGTACAATGACATAAAGTTGGTGAATTTTTTAAGTGAGGTTATAAAAATCTTCAGGAGAATGCCAGGAGATCCTACACCTCTGATGATAACACCCAGTCATCATTTACTGACTTTCGACAGTCAGTTGTGATGACCTTTGAAGCTTCCAGCTCCGAACAGCCTAATTTGAAACATAAATAAAAATCCCTGTCTAATGCAAACACCATCTAAGAAGTTCCTGTTGGTTTACTTGGCCTTGCCTTGCATTGACTCTGACTTTTAAGTCTTTCAGAAAGCTTTGAATAAGCCCAGCTCTGGCTAAACGCCCACTTGCAGCCTCCTGCATTTGCCACTTAGGCTCTGTGTGGTTTTCTCCCGTTGTGCTCGTGCTGCGGTGATCACACCAAACACAGTGGGCTCTCTGCCCTGTACAAGAGTTTTCTCTAGAAAACATGTCCTACTTGTGCCTATGGGGTAGGTACATGTTGAAAAGATTTTTCTAGCTTGGGACTGTAGAAGGAGAGCAAACTGATTTCCCCTTGGCTAGCTGAGGTAGGCAATAACTGTACTGTAGGTAGAGGCTTTGAGGAAAAACGGGAAAAGAACAGGAGGAAGGAAATGCAGCAAGTATGGTAGGGACTTGATAGAGCTTGTGGTCACCTCCAAGTGCGGCAAAAGCAGTCATCCTCTTCATTTCCGTGCTTTTGTGGTTAGAATTAAAGGAGTCTTTGATACACAAGCTAAACTGAGACTAGACAGATGATCTAGTAAAATGTAAAACAACCAGGTACTTAATCAAAAGGCATGTTAATGCTTTTCATTTATCAAAATTGATACATGGAGTAGAACAAAGTATATTAAACAAAAAGCCTGTATCATAAAACCAGACAAGAAGTGTGCAGCATTCTTAGCTGTTAACAAAACTCAAACTAGGAGATTGTTCACCACTATTTGGACTAATGGTGTACCTCAACAGTGATGTTCTTTCAAGAGAACTTAGTTCAAAAGCTGTTTGGGATATGGACATGGTAGCTAGCTCCAGCGAGCAATGCTACTGCAGAAATCTGGGTCATGTTCAGGTATGCAGGAACTTAAGACTATTCAAAAAAGTTTGTATCACCTTCGCTTGCATCTGAGCAGTCTTGGCCGGCAATCAATCAGAAAAGCAGAATTCTCCACCAGCAGGATCCTAGAGGCAGGGGTGTGTTTTATAGACAGGGAGGATGCAAGTTGCCATTGCTGGGCTGGGAGGAAAGGAAGCTGTTGCTATGATGAAGGAACACAAACAAACAAGTCACTTGATCTTTGAAGATAACAGCATGACTGCGAAGCTAGACATCTCTCCAACCTGAGAAATGCTGTAGTTGCACCTCTGGCAGTTTCATTAGTTTTCCTGCTTACTTGTGCTCTTGGGATTCTGTTCTTTCTACCATTGCTTGTCTCCCAACAAATCTACGGACAAAATAAAATTGTTATAAGGGGGTAGAATTTGTATGAATTCAGATGCCAGTATGGGATATGGCAGTAGAATTTAACATCTGATGTCTTCTGGCATTGAAGTTACCTTGAACGATGGACACTGCAAAACTCTAAAGCTCTGGGTTCTGCAAAGCTCTTTGTCAGCTCAGGACTGGACTTGTAAGGCACAGGTGTTGAAAGGCTTCAACAGCCTTTGATTTTCTTATATACCTCAGTAAAAGGAGGGATTTGTGTAATAGTCACAGTGTGGAAAGAGGTGAAGGATAAAAAAGAAGAGAAACATCGAGGCTTTAGAACTGGAAGTCAAGCATTAGAAGTCTGTCTTGGCTCAGCTATTGACTTGTTGTGTGGCCTTGGAAAGCCTAGTTTATAAAGTGGGGAGGGGAAACTGGCAGAGGAACATCTGAGTATTAAAAGATGTTTACAGAATGCTTTGTACTTGCATAATTTTATTTTTTCAAAGTGCTTATTAATTTTAAGCTACTCTCTTAAGGCAGGGTAATAGAACTGAACTTTTCTCAACTGGATCTGTTTCTTCATAAAAAAAAATCACATGTATATAAACAAAGCACAATGCTCCACACAAGTTCTAACTGGTTGTATAAGTCTTAATATCATCTTGTAAGTACTCAGTGCTGAAAAATTTGGAATCTCAAGGAGGTGGTGGGAAGTCTTTATGGGATAGCTGTCTCTTGAAGGCTTTCTTATGACTGAATTTGTTAACTTTCCAATTAAGGAAATATTTATTTGACTGAGAAATATACTCTATGTATGTTTTATAAGTCTCTGTCATTTTAATTCACATTAACTTTTGTGACATCTTCTGTGCCATGAAGTCCCAAGAGTATTTTGCAACAGATGCTTCTGGACATCCAAGCCCTGCTTTTCTCTATGAGAACAGAGTGAAAGTAGATGCTAGTAGATCCCACTGCCTGCGGGCATTGCTGTGCTTGGTTCAAGAGAGGGGAAGCCATGCAATAATCATCATCACAGTATGAAGCTACTAGCTGCAGTCAAGAGTTTGGGCAGAGTGACTCCCCTAAATCTGTTTCTCCGCAGCGCCTGACTGTGCTCTCTGGGAGACACTGGTTCCCTTGAGCTACTCTGGTTAAAAGTGATATGAAAAGGGAGGAGAAAAACAACCTGAAGTAATGCTGATTGTTGATACTTATGGTGAACAAAGTGCAATAGGTCAAGGGGCTGAAAAGATGCAGAAAGAGATATATGTTACCATAAATATATGCTATGAATGCTCAAGAAAAACAGATTTTGGTCATAAAGGAATACCTTTGAATACCTTTGAACAGACTGAAGACTTTGTGAGCTGTTGCACAAACATAGCCTACAATAGAGATTCAGGAGATCACAGTTGTTGCATGCACATGCAGAAAGCCTGGAGTTCTTCCATATACAGTAGCTAAAAAGGAAACGTTTCTGTGCCCATTTAAATGGTTGGCGGAGTTCACGAGCTCTAGGGCCCAGCTACTCTCAAAGTTTGAGAGGGGTAGCTAATATCTTTAATTGTTAATGACATTGTATTACTGTTTGCTTTTGCAAAGCAGCTCTGAACGTTCAAACAGGCATGTGCTTTGGACGGCTGGAGCCCTTGGTACATTTGTGGCAGCATCTTTACATTTCACTAACTGCAGAACTGCAGGTTCACTTTGAATAAGCTTGGGGAGCAAACCAGCAGCAGCAGAGAAGGAACACACCTGCAGAGGACAAAGTTACAGCTGGTTCTCATCCCTGGATTTTTCAGGTGTGAAGTCATGAGAAAACCCTTTCAGACTCACGTGCCCTGGGTCAGTGTTGAAGTATACAGATAAGCAGTCCGATTTCCAGGAATGGCAAGAGGCACAGCAAACTCCAGACGTAGGTGAGATTTGTGTGACAAGAAACAACTCTGAAAAACAGGTGCCTGGTTTTACATAGTTACCATCAGTCATCTAACCTTGAAAATGCTGGCCAAATGCCACAAAACTGTGCTTCCTTTATAAAACGAAACCCGGTCGGGTTTTTTTAAGACTCTAATCTGTAGTGCTAGAGCTTTGTAAACAAACTCAGATATTTCCACTATAACATTAATGAGTAAGTTATTTACCAGTGGAGAAATAGATTGGCTTGATGTTTCTCTTATTGCCCTTTCTTCTGTGGTCAAGGTTGAAAGACTAGAGCTGAAATGATTGTTAGAGGAAGAATGCTCTCTGCTTCTGCCTTTCCAGCTAAAACTCTTGTAAGAGAAAGTGCTTCTTGTTCCTGGCTCTTATTCGTAGTAGTTAAGTTGTTCTCACCCCAAACTGTTTTTCTATTAGCTTGAAGTGCTTCCCTTGTGCATTTTTATGTAGTGTCTACATACTTCTGAAACGAAATATGTTCTTAGGTTGTTAATGTAGATTGCTGTGGGGATGAAGGGTATGAAATCTTCACAGTCTGGTGGTGCCCAAACACAAACTGAGTGAGATTATTACAGGGGATGTGTGGCACTTGTATTCAAGAGCACTGTTCAGTCCCTGTGTCTGTTAGTGGTGTGGTATCTTGAACCACCCCTAAACATCTAATGCCTTTTCCACACATTCAAAACATTTACTCTAGAGTAAGACGAAATGAAACTCGGATGGAACACAGCATTCCCAATGGACATACGTGTTGCGTTTCTCTATGTTGCTTTGTCTTGGACTGTTTCTTCCTGACCAACAGGCTCTGGTAAAGTTTAAAAATCTGCTTTGCAACATTCCACCAGTTCTAGGTGCCTTGGTATTTTTCAGTAGCACAATCACCTCATTATTCATGGAAGTGACTAGTTACAGAAGATTAATTTTAAGAGATTAATTACCTAAAAACTGACAGCAATGACAGTGGATCCATGGGAGAGCTATGACATTTCACATGACAGAATTTAGACATAGAAATTGAGGATGTACATTTATTCACTTTCTTGATGCGTCCCATGGAGACCTTCTGAACCCTGATATTGCCTGCAAACTGCTGAAAAGCTTGCCTATTGTTTTCTGTCACTGCTGCCAACCTGATTAGCACTCACACTGCCACAGAGGAAAAGATCCAGCTGGTGTCTTTGCAGCAGAAATATTCTAACAACAATAACAACTCCTTTCTGTTGCATAACCAGTGATATTAGATGCTCTAATAGCTGGGCTTAATGATCCAGTAAGACTTAAAACCTAACTGGCTGTGTATATGTTTGGCTTAGCATGTGGCACTAAAAGCACTCTGCAAAACTAATTGCCTCTCTTTCTCTGTAGTTATGAGTGTAAAAGCTCTAGCTTGACAAGAAATTTGCAGTAAACATAGGAGATGTTTACGACCAGCTCAGTAATGCCAGCAACATCTTTATCTTACCAAAGCTCTCAGGAAGGCATTCTGTGTGTGCTTTTTTCAGGGATTTCAACTTTTCTTGCCCACAGACGTCCAGCACTTGGCAGGTCAGTTGAGAAGGAAAAGGAATGAGAAACATTATTCTGGCCAGTAAAGAGGGAAACCTGCAGACGGAAACCTCAAGGTCAGCCACAAAAGGGTAACTTCAGCATTACTTCTTTAGGCTCTCCTGTGAAAGCAGAAGGCCTCAAGGAAGGTACTGCCCTAATGACTGTAACGGCAGAGGGAGGAAAGTCCCCAGAGCCTTTCCCTCTCTTGTCTTGCATTTATCTCCTTTGCATTTCACAGGAGAAGGCTTTCGAGGGCAAGGATATGTCAGTGTAACAGGAAAAGAAATGCAGTAGCAATTTGTTGCCCAAATAAAACTGAACATAGGTTGTGACTTGCCAGCATACTCAAACCTAGTACAGTGTATAGCCAGGAGCTATTTTCCTCAACTGTTTTCTTTACCTGAAGCATACATCTCAGGGGGCCCTACTTCACTTCAATACACAGAATATATGTGATGAAATGAGCCACTATCTCTACATTCCTGTGGCTACCATATAACTGTTCTTTCTCAAAGAGATCCTCCATTTGTATCCTTTATGTCCTCTTGGATAAATAATTAATATTTGAGTCCCTGCCTATTATTTATTATTTCTTGCAAGCCTGACCCATGAGAAGTAAGTTTAGGAGTACCAGGCTGTTCTCAGATAGACAGGATATAGAAGGCAAGCAATGATGACTTCGGGTAATACAACAGGTTGAAGATGAACGCCTCATCCTCCACATACAGCAGGTGTAGATGTTCTGACTGTGAGCCTTACAACAGGGCAGCAGAATCTGGGGACTGAAAGGAATAGGAACAGTCCAGGTTGTGGAGGGAGAAGGGGTTGCATATGGGAGGTGCTTTGAGGCAGGATGGAGGAGAGCAGATTGGAGAAAAAGCAGAACTGAAGCAGGAATTGGGGAGCTGAAAAGTGGGAGGGTATTAGGGCAACAAGGAGAATGGGGGGCTTGAAACAGTGTGCGTGAGGTCTATCGTGAGCTTAGACTTGGGTGAGTTGATGAAAGGAGTCAAGAAACGCAAAGAATTTTGGGGATGGCAAGCTTTTGTATGGGAGGAACATGGAGAAGAAGGTGTGGAAGGCTGGCTTTTCATCTTGGGAAATACTGGGAGGTTCTGAAGAAAGAGCAATGGAGTTATTTGATCTGTTGGGCACTGTGGGACACGAGCCTGTGAAACAGGACAATTGGGACCATGCTCTCTGGAATGTGATGGGCTTGCAGTCAGGAGAGGACCAAGGATATCCTGCCAATTTCCCCTCAGCATCCGCTGTGATTTAGTGGTAGGGACATCCACTGAACTGCTCTCCACATGCCCTCCCAGCTGCAGGACTTCATCCCCCTGAGTGTTTCCTACTTTCATTAGTGCAGCAGTCCAATTTACTTTCAATTATGTAATATCCTCATGGATAAAAGAGAAGTGGCTTCCCTGTAGAGCCAGAAATACATTTTAGCTGTTAATATGTGAATGTAATGTCATGTAACATAGTATGTCCTGTAATATAAATGTAGTTTAGCTATATCATTTAGCAACTGGAAATAAGTAAAGCCAGTAAAATATCCTTCATGCAGTGGAACAGGAACTCTTCTTCTTCTTCAGTCTGTCTATAGGCAATCTAAGAAAAAAAATACCTAGTTTCTGAACTCTGCTGCTGGCGGTGAACTACTGAAGCAAATTCTCTGGTGAACGTGTAGGCGAGCACATCGTCTTTCTGCTGGTACTCAGTCTGTAACCAGTGTGTGCTTCTATTTTTTTGCCTAATTTGTAGTCTGTTCACCTCAAGTTTGTTTATACCTAGCAAGTAGGTTTATTACTTGTTTGTACTTTGGTTACAGTTTGTTTGCATCCTGATTACAGTAGGTTCACTGGCAAATTATGTTCAATTTGCAATCCTCATATAATTAACTGATTTGTTAATACCTCATTTGCCATCTGTTTACAAAATCTGACAGAGAGGCATTTTTTGATATTGTGCAGGCCCCGATGAGGAGGAGAGGAGATTTATACATGTTCAAAATGTACATAGACTGGACCTTATTTAGCTAAGCTCTTGAATAGACTGCCATGTTACTGGAATAAAGAAATGGGCCGTATATTTTAAGTGGGGAGAAAAAGAATAATTGAACAGTAAGGGTCAAATTGTCCTGCCAAGAAAAACCTACAGAAGAGGAAGTACACTGAGTTATAATTATTTGCATTGTAGATAATAATATCAATTATAGTTCCCAGCTGTAATCAGCCTCCATATTTTGGCTTCCATACAACCACGGAGTAACAATTCCAGTCACAACAAGTTTAAGCCAAATAAAGACAAAGCTCAATTAGCAAAACAACATAAATTTGTAGAAGCATGTGTTGGACAATTAGAGACTGATGTTTGGCTATAGTTACATATGGCAGTTCAGTGACAATTAGCAGCACTAATCAACATTTGTAATTAATGTCATTTTGCAAACAAAAAGTTTTAACCCTTCCCAAAAGCCAGATCAAAGAAAATCTCTTGTTGGGCCCACTAGGAACCATCTGCATAGGATTAAGTCTATGGTCTAAGTGAAATTGCCAAGCCACTGGAGTCTGTTGTGAATGTCATGCTATCAGTTTCTTCTGAAAGCCTCAGCTTCTGAAATCTAGTTATTATGGAGGAATCACATTTTCCTTTTAAAAAAAATAATCAGCAGCACAGAGCACCCTGGCAGGTGCTGGGGTGAAAGGGGATCAGACTGGTGTGAGTCAAAGACAAAGGAGGCAGCTGCATTTTCAGACTGCTGGGGTACTGTGCCTGGCACAGAGCCCTGGAAGTCAGGCTGGTGCTGCCACTGTCCAGGCAAAAAAACCAGGTCTGCAGAAGAAACAATGCCCAAAGTGCTAACCTCTCTCGAGCCCCTCCAAATATTCTGTGACAGCAGGAGCAGCAATTGTGGCTTTCTGACTTTCTCCCATAGTTCGTTTGTTTGAGTTTTTTTTCATAGTTTCCTCTAGTTTCCCCATTTTCTGGGTCTTTCCCTTCCCCTCTTCCTGTAAAACTAGCTTTTGTCCCTCCTACTTGAGATTACAAAATTCACTTGTGCCCACATGCAGTTTCTGCCCCAGATGAGGGGACTAACTTTTCCATGGGACTGAGGCCCTCGCCTAGACTTTAGGAGGCACAGAAATACACCAGCCTCCTTTACATAAATGAAAACGAAGGCAGGACATCAACATCCTTGAGAGAGATGTCAAGCATTCATGCATGTCATTGATCTCCATGGAGATGGCAAAGGTCTTGGCACTTCTTATACCACTGTTTGGAAGTTTCAAATGACTCTGATGGTCCAACTGTCTTGTACAGATATCTCAGGTCCTGAGAAAACCCAAGTATGTGTCACTAATGGGACAGAGGAAGGTAAAAGGATAAGATAAAGAGAGAAATAACAGGACCTGTCCCTGTGGTAGTACATATAACTGTTGTCAGGTCTCTGGAGTCTTTACTTCATCTTTACAAGATTTTTTTATTTTTTTTTCCTTCAAGACAAATCCAGCAAATTCAAAAAGGTGGTACCAGTGGAGCCAGACAGAGGCTTCCTGCCTTCTTGCGCCACCTGACCCTGCCTATTGCACAGTGTGCTGGTTTGCGCCATGCTGATTCCTCTCCACGCCCCCCGCGTCGCTGACACCTGCAAAAGCTTCTTGTCTAGGATGATAATCCATGATGTAACTGCAATGGATTGTCGTTTTAATACCCAAGTGACAGATGAATAGAAACACCTCTTCATGTCTTCTAGCTGCTAGGAGAAGACATAGCCTTCTCTTCAACTTCCCTTTAGGAAAAGGAAACATTTTTTTTCTTCTCCTGTCTAAAGCATACGGTAAGAAGTCTCTTGTCTTTTCCCTACTGCAGTTATGGTCAGTCAGAAAGGTGACCTATTTATGTCTCCCATTAATGCACCCTTTGGAAGACAGCTAAGTCTGGCTACCTCATCCCTCACCAGGGAATCATGCATGCTTCCACTGTCAGATTGCATCTTAAGGCTTCAACTTGCTTGTTTACTAGCAGGGTTAACTCGACAGGCCTAACTGGATTTGGCACACTCACACCCTTTATCTCTGTTGTGACAGGAGTTAATTAAACTGACTCAGAAAACAGCTTCTCCGAAACAAAGTCATGTTTATTTGCCAAAGGAGCATCAAAAGAAGTGACCTAAACAACAAAAAGCTGCAGCTTAGCTTGACCTGTTTGTACATTTGGCTCTGCCTCAGCTTGGTAGGGAAGCCTGCTACCTGCTACCCTGCCTGACTCCTCTCTGCTCCCTATTAGTGGCAGCAAACTTTCTCCTTGCCAAGCCAGCAAATTTAAAGTGTAAAATCCACCTTGACCTCAGCCTTTGGCCTGAAGAAGCATGAGCACTGTCTGCCTGAGAGGAGCAAGCCTGGTGTATACCTCTTTTCTTCAGACGCACTCGCATTGGCTGTTCTTACGCATTTTCTACTAACAGTTTCATTGCATTTTAGGTTCTGGTGCTCAGCAAGAATAAGGTATCACAGACAAAATAAGACCTACAAGATACATGTAAAACACTGCACATTTTTCTTAGTCAATCCATCTAAAAAAGGGGATGTTTCTTACTAGAAAGCGTAGGTGTAAAAATGTATCTTAATGCAAAAACCACCATGTAAACAACAAAACTTGTTGAAACTGGGTCTCCTTCCACTTATATCCACTTAAATGCCATGGAGTCAGATGACCTCTGTCTTTGTACAGTCCTTCAGATCCGTCCAAGTTTGCTACTACAGCACTGCCTGGGAAATCCTCAATTTCCACTCACACAGCACTGACACCACTGAGACCACAGTGAGAAAAGCAGTACCAAATCACAGTCACAAGAAGCATGGAATTACTCACAGGTGTTTGCAAGATAAAAATCAGTCTGCTGTATTTAAGGTTTCTCTAAAAGACATTCACATTAGTGATGTGCATAGCTTCTAATTCTGGATGTTTGACTGCCACACTTTTGTCCACCACTGATAAGCACAGGAACCGAAAAGAAACATGCCCTCTTTGACAAGGAAGATAGACTGCCACCCCTAATCACTGCACAAATAAAACTAATTGTAGTACAAAAAATGCAGTTACTAAAGGAAAACATATCATTTCCTCCACATGAAGAAATCAGGTCTGGAAACTCATGCAGGTATTGCTGAAATAAATGGCTTTGATGATTTTAACTTCCACACGTTGCAAAGCAAGCAGGTCAGAGGTTGGGCTTAAAATAAACAAGCCTGAGCTGAAGAAAGGAAAGGTTCATTAAGTTCCTCTTGCAATGCCTACCTAGTCCTGTGAAGCTTTGGGACAGAAATCTGGAGCATCAAACTTGAGAAGTATTTCTGAATTTATAAAAGGAAATAGTGAGACTTGTGTTTTCTGCCCTGTTTATTGAGTAGAAAAACCAAACACAGTATGTGAAGGAAGCAGAAACAGAGCCAACAATTAAACCGGTACACTGCAGGTCACTGAGAAGGAAACACTCTAGGCATATAGTGCATTGCTGGTGACACTACACTTGAGGTCTCAAGACTAGTTTTACATTTAACATTATTGCTGCATGTTAAAGAAATAATAAACTTTTAAGGACCTGTTTTCTTCGTCCTTCTTTTACATAGTTTCCTTGGATATTTCGTTCATAAATTAGTGGAGAGAATGCTTCATCCATATTAAAAATCTTACTTATTAAAAGGAAAAGCAGGGTTCATTTTCTTCAGTGTTTGCCTTTTCACTCTTTTTATTGTTCTTAGTGTATTGTCATTGCTTACACTTTTAGTTTTCAAGCATGAATGCCAGGTTACAAATATTCTTTTTATATCCCAGTAGTAAATAGATGTAGTTTATTTACTTCCTTTTCATTATTATTTTTTTACTGTTCAGTTTTGCGTACAAAGTATATGAAAACTTTTATCTGAGTATCTTGAGTATTTTAATGTTCCTTATATAGCTGTTAATTCTGTATTTGTGCTATTTAAAAGCAGTTGGGGTTTGTGACATTAACAGCCACAACACTTCTCAAGTTGTGACATGGGGAATGTTTGGATCATGAGGTTTTTTGCACACTTCCATCCCTGGTCCTTTGAAAACCCCTAATTTATTGAGGTGTTAGGGGATGCTCAGAATCTCCTAGAGCCTCAATGGCAATTAAGACCCATTGAGGACGTGGTAACAGTCTGGAAATAGATAAGCTTAAGAAGACAAAAAAATCAGAATAGTAATTTCTGTCTGCAAGAGAGATTGCATTACTGTTCCTGATTGGAACCTCAGAGCAGTGCTCAGACATGAGGGAGTGCAGAGCATTGCAGGACCGCAGGCTTATTTATTTTGAGAAGAGGAGACTGAGGGGAAACCTTACACTCTCTACAACTGTTTGAAAGGAGGGTGTAGCGAGGCAGGGGTTGGTCTGTTCTCCCTAGTGGCGAGTGATAGAACAAGGGGAATCGGCCTTAAATTGTGCCAGAGGAGGTTCAGATTGGATATTAGGAAGAATTTCTTTACTGTGAGGGTTGTCAGGCATTGGAACAGGCTGCCCAGGGAGGTGGCTGAGTCGCCATCCCTGGAGGTGTTTAAGAGACGAATGGATGTTGTGCTGAGGGACAGGGTTTAGTGGTGGTGATAGGGCTAGGACAAAGGTTGACTCGATGATCTTGAAGGTCTATTCCAAACAAAACTGTTCTATGATTCTATGAATCACCTTCAGTTTCCGAAGCAAGGATTTAATTAATAGGCTTCTTCGAGTAAACTTTGTAGGTGTCAGAATATGATATTTTAATATATTTGCTGCAGCTTGCTTTCCTACTCAAATGTAATGAAAATATGCATCTCAAGGTAACAGTGCTTAATATTAGCTCTTTGTTTCCCTCTGGTTCTAAAGAAATACCTTCTAATACTATTTTTTTTGGTGCTATTGCTCAGGAACCTGCTGGCATTCCAAATGTTTTATAAGGTGATGTAACTGGTCTGAGAAGAAAATAATTCTTACCTGACATATGACATGGAAAATACTGGTCCTAGAAAACCATAATTTTTGTGTATGGAATTTATTTTCATGTTGATTTGAAAAAAAAAAAAAAAAGAAAAAAGAAAACAATTACAGAAATAACAATTAAAAATATTATTTATACCATAGTTTCTAAGAAATATATTTTCTAGAAGCTGAACACAGAATTATAATCTACTCTAAATTATGATCAGGAAAGGCTGATTCTTAAAGGACAAAAACCAACCAAACAAAAATACCCCATGAATAGGATTTTTTTTTAATGCTATCAACTAACATTTTATCTTCAAATGATCAAAATTCATTTATCTTTCTGATAGAGAAAGATGACGCCCTTCATCAGCACCTTGTGATGTGCACACGTTTCATGTCAGAGCAGCTTTTCTGTGCAGGTCAGCGTATAGCTTATGTATTATGCTCAGCATGTATTTAAGATCTGGGTAAGTTAGCAGACTTGCTAAATTTTAAAAGCACCTAAAGATAAAATAAGGAATACATTTCTTTAGGAACTTAGATATCCCGATCTCCACTTTTAGTTCCCTGTTTCCAAGCAGCTGTACAATTATTTTGTTTTCCTGATTCCCAAACACTACGTGTAGTAAGGTTGTTGTGATTTAAACACTTTGGATGAGTCACTTCTGTGCTATTCCACTAAATCAGGGAAACAAGAGAACCTCGTGTGACCTAAGCTGGGATACGTGCAGTAGTGAATCAAGCTCCTGTCAAATATTCTTCCCAGTTATTAGTGGTGATAGGACAGAGATACTCAGTGTCCATTCATATGAATGTGCATGTATATTCATGTGTCTGTATATATTAAGGCATTAGGTTTTATTTATATACGTCAGATATTTCTCACTTTAATGTATGGTCCCAAATCAGTACAGTACAGAATTGTTCATTTAGAATTTGTTGGTTCTCTGAAACCACTATTGGTAATTGGAGGAAGATAAAATTCTCCCAGTCTTTACAAATATCCTTTACAGACTGCAGTGGGTTAAATTTGTTATGGCCTGATAGCTAAATTATATACTTAATCATTTAATATTAATTTATATGGCAGACAGTAACAGTTTTTAAAAGATTTCCTCCCCTCCTTGTGGAGGAAGCTCCTCTCCATAATGTCAGCTAATACTCCAGTGGTGTTACCACTGGAAGCAGTAATACAGACCAAGTTCAGATGGTTTCCAGTGCTCAATTTAAAATATTTCCAATACGTTGTCTGATGGGCAGGTCACTACTTGAAACTGTTTCCTCTTTCATGCCTGATAATAACAGAATTATATGTTGTAAGTATATCCATGTTGTAATGATCTAAGTCTGGTTAAGCTTTGCTATGACATTTTTGGTGACAGAATTTAGAGCATTTTAGATATTGGTCTAACCCAGTTAGAAAGCAGTTCCCTGAACTGAGATTGTGCATCTTCAGTTTGTGCCTGACCTGTGCACCTGTCATGTAGATGATCTCCAAAGCCCTGCTTCTGTCACTCGCTAATGTTGGGATTTTGACCAGTATGGGAAGAATTCAGGACATACTACAAATATCGTAATGTATTAAACCTTTTTCCGATCCTGTAGTGTTATTAAATTTAGTTTAATGAGATTACTGCATATTAACTGCAATAATCCTTTAATATAAAATGAGGTAACTAACAAAGACATAGGAAAATGTTTGCAGTGGAGTGAGAGCAGTTGGACTGCCTATGCGAGGCTCTAATGAAATCACTTCCCTACAGCTCCAGCTCTAAGGCACAGAAGTTCTCCTGCTCTTCAAGCATTTATCATACCACAGAGGAAATATTTCCATTTCCAGGGAACTGACATGCCCCATTCTTTCTGTCAACATATGTGACATCGGTGGGATCTAGCCATGTGCTACAGGAGTGTTTGTTCTATAAATGTTTTGTTTCTAGGGTTCAATGTTAATGGTGAAGCACGTTTGTGCCCTGCTGTCTTTATGGAATCTTAACAATATATTGCAAAAGACATGTCACAACCTTTACGAAATACTCAAGCATAATATTATTGCACTAGCACCGTCCCTGCCTGTACCTGAACTGCACCAACATCAGTGACGGTGGGAAACACCAAAAGCCTGAGAACACTCAGAGTGCTCCCAGCCACTGAGGGGCTTCAAGCTGTCCCTGAGAAGGAGGGAACCTGGTTTCACACTGGTGGTAGAACTTAATCATGCTGCCAGGAGAAACTCAGTTTGCCAAAGGCATTTTTAAATAAAATCTATTGTAATGTGTGACTCCTTGGTTTACCATGGAGATAAGTGCCAATTCAGGGATGGAGGAATGGACTACCAGCCTCACCCCACAATTTGTGCTGTACATTCATCTACAAAGACATATTTGGGAGCACATATGGACACTTGAATGTCCCAGAGGGACAATGCAGTCAGATGTACTTGTGCTGTGGACAAATGTGGAGACTCCAGGCATTTATATTGTTGATTTTATGATATTCACTGCTGTCCTCCAAGTGCCAGTGCACAAAGAAATATTTCCCACGGTTGAGTGAGATATTAAGTTCGGCGGGGAAGAGCATGACATTGTGGGAAAACATGTGTCATGTCACATACTTAATACTTGGCAAGTCTGAGGTAATAGTGATGCCTAAGATAACAGCAGCTAGCACAGTGGAAGTAGGTTGGGCATGCAAAATATTCATTATAGCCTGAGGTCCTCAAACACTCCTGTGATTAGATATTCCCACCCTCAGATCAAGCAAGGATTAGAGGAAAAGCGTAGCTGGCATGTGTATCAGAAAGGGGGAAAAAAGAGTCCTCAACCTACCGAGCTCACAAGCACAGGAAAATAAAAATAGCAAACTGAAACTCTTCCAAAAAGGACAGGTGTGTGAATAGTTCCCGCTGAAGGGAGGTATAATGCTGTTTACATTGCTGCTGTTAAGCAAGACTTCACTTCACCACCTCCCAGAGCATAGATATTGAGATTTTTAATGAAAGCAGCTGCAGGACATCTAAGAACAAGGATATTATCTTTGAATCAGAATATATTGACACAGGCGATGTTAACCCTGTAAGTCAGGAGCAATTAATGAAGTCTTTTGCTGATTTTGTACTCAACATGAGAGATTAGCAAGGCAGAAATATTTTAGACTTTTTTTTCTGTGTCCCATTCCCTCTACACTTTGATTGCTTAAGGTAGATGCAGATACATAGTGACTATTGTGAGTTAAAATGCCCAGCTGAATAATTTGGCAAAGCTTGTTTTTAATTGGATTCTATATTCTTCCAAAATGAGTTAATTCTAGGGAATCTTCTGGAGAGAATAATGGTAACAAACTGCAGGTTGCAAGCTTGGTAAGGACTCCGGCTAATGAAGCTTGGAGAACTTGGAAAGAAACGTCTTAGGGAAACTGACTGTGGTAGAGCAGAAGCAGGAGCTTTTATGCAGTGAGTGCTACAGGCATTAGCAGGGCAGAAAAGGACTTGACTTTGTCTAAAGCAGACCACACTAGAGACGGACAAATGCATATTATTAGGTAAGAGGGACCAGTGACTGCACCCACTACAGCATAGCCCATTTTTTAATTTAATGTGCATACCTACCTCACAGAAAAAAAAAATAGACCATATCAGTTAAATCAAACACTGAAATCAAACAACACTACTGCTTGGTTATGCATCCTGAAGGCATGGCACAGGCAGTGGGTTACGGTGCAGCTGCCTGTGCCATCTGAAGAGCATGAACTACATTTCGGTTAAAAAAGTGATGTAACTGATGTAACAATTTCTTAACAACTACATGTTAATGTATTTTCTAAACCAAGTACATGAACCAGGTGGGAAATTTAAACTCAAATTCAATTCAGCTATTACTTTTTTTTTTTTCTGTATTTGTCAATGCCCTTCTAAAAGTTTGGAACCATTTCAGCTGCTTTGAAGAAAGGCATAAAGATCTCAGAGACATGAAGCTTCTGCACATTCAAGGAAAATTAGTGCCTGGAGAGTGGAATAAGACCCAGAGGAGCGTCCTTGCTGAGGAAAAGGCTTCAGTGGAAAGGTGTCCGTAGACCAAAGATGACGTGGGTAGTGGCTGGACAGCCTACACAGAGCCAGCTCAGAGCTAGCCACAGTACCTCGTGCACAGTTATTGGTGAGAGTGTGGAGCCAGGGGTCTTTTTGACTTGGAAGCGAGTTAGGTGTTGATGGAAAGAAAGGGCAAGCTGCAAAAAGATGCCTGGGGAAAAATACAAACTCAAAAGAAAAAAAATTGATTCAGCAGTTTTCTCTTCACGGCATAGCTCAGTTGTTTGGTTTTGTTTTTTTTTTTCCTCTTGGTATTTTAAAACATCACAGTGCAGGAATAATTAAACAAAAATTCTATCTGATAGTGTAGCACTTTATCATGCTAAGTTACCATGCTGCCTTAGTGAGCAAAAAAGTATTTTTTTATATGACTGGAGATTTCAGAGAACTCTGATTCCCACTGCCTGAAATACAGCTGAATTTCTTTTTGAAAGAAGCCTTTCTCACAAGATTCCTGGCACCTCTTGGCTCCAGCTGGATCAGAAATAAAATACAAATAACCTCTCTTTGAATTCAGTGTGAATGGCCACAACATCAACTAGGAAGTCAGCAAGGGTGTGTACGTGTGTTGGTAAATAAATGAATATGTGAGATTACTTCAGTTATTCCCATAGATTTAGCTACCACCTTTGTGACGATGACTCTAAACATCTATTTCCAACCTCTCCCACTTTCATGTATAATACTAGACATGTCATTGGTGTCTTCCTCAATCAAATCTCTTCTATCTCTGATCCTCCCTCACCTCATCTGGGCTCCTGCCAGGTCACATAACTTCATAAAAGCCCTGAAATCCATTCTCGCAGCCACCAATCTGATTCATCCTGTGACTCGTTTTTATCTTGGCTGTTGCAGATTCTTTGTTTCTATTTGCATAGTCCATAAAACCTGTGCTTGCACAAGTAGTCCTATTGGTTGTAAGTGATGTTCTGTATTTTCACTGACAGATGAGAAGGGAGCTGAGTACAATGTAATTGTCAGTTTATTGTTTGTTCACCTCTGAGAATCTAGCCAGATTTATTGGCTCTGATTTTCTTAATTAAGCCATCTTAGAGGTTCAGAACATGAACAAACTGAGGTAGCCTCTTTTTATTTTCACAGTATTGGGGCAGTTGTGAGAGGTTTCAATTTATTCCTATCTAGTAGTGGTGGCCTGTTTTGACTGTTGAGTGACAGAGGATGGAAGACAGGATTCAAGGGTGCTATTCTTGGTATTATGTTTCTACAAGGAAAAAAAAGATTCCAAACCTCCATGTATTTAATAACTCTTTTTTCCTTGCTGGACTCCCAGAAAATCGAAACAAAATGCATTTTTCACTCAGATCACCTTATCCATATTCACTCCTATCCAATAGAGGGTCTTCTATCTGTTTCTTTAGATGGGTGTTGGGAACTGCTATAAAAATAATTGCTATGTATTATAGAGTATTTCCTAAAGAAGCTGGTCTTCACCAACTCTACTGTTAACAGTATTCGTACTTAAAATATCACCAATAGATTTGCCATCTGAAAAGCCAAATCAAACAGAAATGCAAGGAGCTGAAGGGCACTGCTGAATCAGATACACCCCATGGTTGCAGTTCTGATGAGGAAAATTACAACCATCCTAATCTCAGTTTCTGGTTTTTTCCACTGGCCCATTATCACTGGCAAATCCCTTTAGAAAAAAAAAGAAAAGAGAGACAGATGGAAACTGTGTTTAAGAACAAGCTCATAATAGCATTTTCTGAGGTCATCCTTCTGATTGTCCTGTGACACTTGCAGGATTAAAATACAAGAAAAATTAATTAATAGAGAAAGAAACAAATCCTAGTATTTACATTCAGCTGAGGATTTTAGGTAGGGCTGAGGAAAGAGGCCTTGCCTGCCAGGCTGTGAATGGACCCATTTGTTCTTGCCTGTTCCCTGCAGCAGAACACAGGGAGTGGGAGAGCGAACTGTTCAGGGTGTGCAGAGACCCTGGGCTCAAGCATGGCAGTCCCAAGTTAAGCTGCTCCCCTTTTTTATCTGAAAGTGTCTCATTGCTTTGAAAGGGTTATAGTCCTCTGCAGCCACTGAACCCAAAGACTTGGCTTGGCCATGGATCAAGCATGTGAGGAACATGTGACCTTCTGAACATGGAAAACCTTTGTTGTGCAATTAACTCCAGCAGCAACACAGGGAGGTTGTTCTGGGCATAACTAGAGCCTCTCTGCTGCTCCCATGAAGGGTTATATAATTCAACCAGTGTTTGGAAGTGGGAAAAGAAGAGCACATCACAGGCAGTTGTTACTTTTTTAACCTAAATTTTCCAGGGCTCTTCCTGAGTCCTTGGCATCAACAGTTATCACTGCATAACAAAAGGACGCTCAATTGTCCTCACACATAGAGCTAAGGGAGGAATTTACTCTTTCCTATTGCTTGGTTTACTTCCATAGGCAGGCTCTCAGCTCAGAGAATGAGAAAATAAACAATATTGTAGCATCATAACTTAAAAGGTCAAGGACAAAAACCTTGCTCTTTGTATCATCCTTTCTTACCCCTCCAACATGACTGAACATTTGAATGTCATTTTTTCATCTGTCTGCTGATTAGACAGCTTCTGCAAAGGCAAATGTCTCTGATACTGTAATAATATTGACCTGGAAAATTGGTCTGTAGGCCTTCTGTATGAAATTTTAATACCTTCTTCCAAACATTAATGAAAAGCATTTCACAACTTTCCTGTCAGACAGGTAACTCTAATTGTCATCATTTGTTGTCTGCAAGATCTGGGACAGAGACTACGTGAGTTGCTCAAAGTCGAGTGACAGAGCTGAGAAAAGCATCCAGCTCCCTGTGTAACAAATACATAAAATGGGGCAGCTTCCCAATCCATTTCATTTCAGTTAATGCAATAATGAGAGATATAAAAATCCATTTTAATCTGTGTGGTAACACAGATAACATTTCAACAGGAATTGTGTGAGAATGGTTCAGAGAAGCCGCAGCAGATACAATGGGTGATGTGTCAGCCCAGTGCCCCCATGTAAGTGGGGACATAGAGACACTGGGCTTCTGTTTCTGCGTCCTGTGTTGATCTTCTGGTGAAAGCTGGTGCTTGTCTGTGCAAGGGTACACTAGTCTAAGTATTGCTTGATCCTTACAATTGCTGGAAAAATCTTAAAAAGAAGTCTGTATTCAGGGTTTGGCTGCTGACAAATGTGCTTGCACTGGCATTGTCCTTTCTGGTGTATGTAGGAAAAGATAGCAAAAGATATGTGGTTCGTCCATGTCTGAATTTTCTTGCAGCAGAAGTAAGCAGTGATTCCACTCCTGCATGACAGTCACCACGTTTTGTTTCACCTAGAAAGAAATGGGTGAAATTTCTTCAGATGCTGGGCAAGTTGCATCACAGTGGATTAAAATGACAGCTTGTTCTGCAAATCCTTAAGGATTAAGAACATTTATTTCTAAACATTAAATCCCAGCAAAAGGACAGGAGGAGTTTGTTTCTGGCTTGGAGCAGTATCACAGCTGATATCAGAGACACCAGACAAGAATATAGTCAATAAGGTTAGGAAAATGTATAAAAGCAGAAGTATATTTCATTATTTTTACTTTCTTTGTTCAACAGTTTATTGTATCATCATATGCATATAGTAAAGAGTGCAAACTAAGGTTATACTTCTATTTTTACTTCAAAAATAGTTTATATTCTCTTTTGAGTTAATGAATTGGAAATATAATACTATATTATAGGTAGAAATAATTGCCCTCACTCATTGGCCATGCATTCTGTTTTTTTGCTGAATTTTGGAGGCATACCTGTGTGAGAAATTCCATGTAAAAATAATGAAATGCATTTTCCCTGAGCTGCAGTGCTTTAAACTTAAAACCAGATGGTGAGCTATCTTTAAAATAATCCTATTATAAAGTTCCCTTTGTGATCTTGTTTTATTCTAATCCATTGTATACCAAAGAGTCCTCTTTTCCCATGAAGTCTTAACAAATACCAGGGAAGTAAGATATGTGTGTCTGAAGGGAGTAAGATACTGTATTGTCCTCACTGAACTGAATTCCCTCAGGAACCAGACAGGTGTCAAAAGTTTTCCAGGGTTTATGAAGAGGTCAACTGCACTTAGCGAAAACTGTATGTCTGTATCAGAGGTGTACATTAAAGAAGCTCCCTAGACATAAAATTTTTTTTTAATCTAGCAAAACTTTTGGGGGTCGAATTTTAGGCTATAATGTATTTGCTCTGTATTTCCTCCACTATGGTCGACTTGGCCTTTTAGTCTTCTCAGAAAGATGAACGGCTTGGAATCTTCCTGGTAAGATTCACTTTTAAAATCCAGTATGGTTTATATGAAAGGCCTATATAAATAGTTTTAAGGAGTAAAAGCTATTATAGCATCCTATGTTCCCTCTCACCTTTTCTTTTTTTTGTTTGGTATGTGCTGATGCTGCCTTACAACCTCAGGCCAACCTTTCAGTTGTGCTGTGTTTGTTTTGGAACCGTTTGGGGATGAAAGGATATATTCCCTTCAAATGGTATTAATTACGTGTCCTTTCTACTAAACGAGAAGGAATGCCAGTACTTGCTAGACTGCCAATATACCTGTAGCAGAGGTCCTCCTCCATGGCAGTGTTAAATGCCTTAGAGATCACAACTCCCTCTAGATGTGCAGCACTTACCTGCAGTGTTTCATTTGGGAAATTGCCTGCGAGCACTCT
>NW_009717039.1:505-27048 GCF_000703405.1 Apaloderma vittatum | reverse complement strand
AGGGAAAGAATTCAAATGAAAATATTGCAAGCTGATGAGCTTTCATGTATGTATGTTGCTGCTCCAGCTTGTTTGATTTCTTAAGATTTTAATGCAATTTACAGCCTCTTTGGGGATAAAATCTTGACAACACTAGTGTAAAGCACATGAATGAATCTTCTGTATGCCCCTGGCGTGGCTGTGACAGTATCCGTAAAACATGGAAGCAGATATTCAGCATTTAGCAGCTACTGTAAGAACCACCTGTTGGCAGAGCAGATATTACAACACTGATGGATATTTTTGAAAAACATATGTATCCCACAACCTGCCCTGTCACCTTCCTGAGGTTCTCATAGTTCTTCTGCCATGTTTTAGTTTGGAAATGGATGGCAGCGATTGATTTATAGAAGAATTGTTGCGCTCTCCCTTTGAGTGTGAACACTGAAGTACTTGAACAAGATTCTTGCATTCCAACAATTTGCTTCTGAGATTCAAAGATTTTCCAAATGATCAAAATTATGCTTAGACTGTGAGAAAGGTGCTTTCATGGCATCCTGGTTTTTTGGCTGTCCTACTCGTCCATCACTCTGCTTTGGCATTCATACCATGTTGATTGCGACTACAGACATAGTTCAGTTTTAAGTATGGTAAAATAGGCCACTGCAGTAAATTTTATATTCTCACTCTACACAGTCAGGCGTCTCTGTACATATGGCTCCAGAGGACTGTGGTCCCTCCTCTGATTGTGCTTGTGTCTGTTCTGTGCAGCTGTATCATTCCTATGGTAAACAGATCAGCTGATCCTCCTTCCAGAAATAATACTGCACCATCAAATTATTTTTGCTAAATGATCTATGCTTTGATGTTTCTTAAAGAGACTATTGAAAATCTCCAAGAAGATATAAAGGCATAGTAGGGGTGAAGGTGGTAGAATGCTGTAACTCAGTGTGATTCCCTGATAGAAGATACTACAGAAATAGTTCATTAAGAATTAATATTTTCTTTATTTGTCATATTTAATTAGCATGTAGGTCTATTGTATATGTCTAACATCTCACACAGGTGTTTTTCTCTGGATTTCCTTAGTGCACAAAGTAAATTTTTTTTTAATAACAGAGATATTGTTCCTGTTAAATATTATGCAGCTTTTCTATAATGACTTCTTCCAGGTGGAAATATCATTCATTATAGTAATATTAGATATATAACTTCTACTTATTAGGCTGGAGGAAGCTTTTATTTAAAGGCTCAGCCCTGTGAAGTGTTGTCTGCCTTGAACCACCACTGACTCTAGAGACAATCTGAGCATCTAAAAATAAATGTTTAGCATTTAGAGATGAAGTCTATTTCCCTTAATGGTATTGTGTGCTGAGGTGACAGTGTTGCAAGTCTCACATATCCATTGTGCAGTTAAAAACTGGGGACTCTGCTGATCAGTTGTATCTGACTACTAGATGATAGCTGAACCTGAATTTTTCTTTGCTGTGTGTGTCACACACTGAAACATAAGAATTCCTTTTCCACATACTTTTTGGGGGTTTAGCATCCCTGTGTTTAGAGGCCAAGAAGCACTTGTCCCAAACCCTAGTTTCTTTGTGTCAGAATCTGGAATAAGCGTTCTCCCTTCAAATACAGTCTCGTGAACTCAGATGTTTAGTACAACCAAAACGCTGTTACCCAAAAGTGAGCTTTCACTGCCTCAGATTCACATAGGATGTGTGAATGCTGTACAATCAATGCAGAACAAATTAGGCTTCTTAATTTCCATTCTTTCTATATCCTTTCTGGATCAAAAGTGTCTAGGCCAATGTTAGAATAAACATCTTGCTGCAAATTATTTACCTTTTCTAAGAGCTTATTGCTTCTTATTTTTTTTCTGTAAAATAGAGGGGGAATCTCTTTGCTGCACAAAAGCATCTCTCTGGCCTTCAAACGCAAAGGAACATTGCGGTAATTACTGGACTAGATGTTCTTCGCTGTCTTCCTGTACATGAGCATGTTGACATTTCTTCAGTGACATGAATTTTCCATGTGACTTTTATTTAGTTATTAAAATATGCCTGCATAGAACTGTTTCAAAGTTATCTCCTCTCAGAATCATAACTATGCTTTAAAATGCTTGCAACTGTGAAAACCCATAGGCAGATGTTTCCTAATGAATAGTCTGTGCCATGGCCAGTTGCACGTGGACAGCAGAAATGTGAACTTTTCCAAACAGTACACATTTTGTGGTCAAGTTTCTCCAAACTAGTGAGTGTGTCCTCACCAAGAGCAGTTTCCTGTTCAGAACGTAAGGGTACAGCAGATGTCTGAGAAAAAAACAACACTCCACCCGTGTTGCTGGGGTAGTTTTGTATATCCTCAATAGATTTTTTTTTTAACACCCAAATTCACATTGGGAATTCCCAAAGCAACATGCAGGAAAGGATCCTTTGTACGTACTAGGTACAGGACATTGCTGCATTTGTGGCGTCATTAATCCTGTGTGCCAGGCTTCTTGTTTGGGAAGCTGAGTGAAAAGTTACTCCTCTAGGAGTCAGGCACATTTATCAGGGGGGAAAGATGATTTTCTGAGTCCACACATCCTTAGAAGAGTAAGTCTGACTTTCAGAGAATTGCATCTGTTCGGATCCCATTAAAACAACTAAAAATATTCTTATTTGGCATCTCAGCTAGATCTTTCTAAAAAAGCAAAACAACCACAAGATGTTTCAGTTTAAGAGGTATATTTTTCTACCAAATAATTTGTACTTGAGTGCTTTTAGGTACATAAATGTATTACTCTTGCAGAAAAGGACTTTAAAATCCATTTCACCCATCATTAATTACAACCTTTGTTTGTATGTTTGTCTTAGCTTCTGTACTTGTCACAGAAGATTAACAGAGTTGGCATGTTATGTGGGATGCTTCACTGATCATCAGTATTCTTCTGTTATTCATTAATTACTTTTTCTTAGGGGAAAGAGGAGAATGCATACATCATGCTGGTACTACGCTGTTCTAAAATGCTCTAAAATGCTGGCTGAAGGTATTTTCTTATGTATACCAGAAGTTTACATATTTCTTTGGGTTCTACCTAGAACAGAGGAGCTTTGGAAATATTCTTTTTTTTTTTTTTTCAGAAGAAGTGTAAGACGTGTTTCTTTGTCTTCTTTATTCTAGGCAGTACGTAGTAAGAAAAACACATTTATAAAATAATCATTACACTTCCAAAACTATTTAGTGTGTATGTATTTGGATACACATTACTCACTTTTTTATTTAATTTTATTACTTGCTTTCCAGAACAAAAAAGGCAAAGAAACTCATGAAAATACAAGCCGAAGAAATAGTGTGTGAGAGCATGTGTGTCTGCCTGCAATAACTTGTACACTAACTTCATTGTATAGTAATACGAACCATCTAGCTAGAAATGTTCTCCTTCATTACATTGTGCATAGAAAAGCTGAGCTTTATGTTAGAGATCTTGTTGTATTCATTGCCCTCTGAATCTTTGTCCTCTTTCATTGTTCTGCTCATCTCAATTTAAAACAGAGTTCAGATTTTGATCTCAGAGTACTACAAATCTGAAAGAGGTCTGACAACTTCAAAGAAGTTTATTTCTGCTTTACATAGTTATAACTAAGATACAAATCTGGCCCACAGGCACATTCACTTTATAGCGAGTTAAAACACGTACCATTACTATTAGCAGATCCTTAAGGTTAATCGACATAGATGTTCTGTTAGAATAGCAGCTACGGTGCTGGGGTTTTGTTTTGTTTTTTTTTTGCATCCAGAACTATTTTTGGTTCCTTCCCCTTTGACACACATTCCTGGTAACAATTAAAAGCAGCTCTTCTTAGTACAAAATTAAAACTGATAGCTGAGCACTTTATCAAATACGATTTCTGTTTAGATGATGATTATCGTACATGGAATAGAAATGTTTGGTCTGATTGTCCTTTTACTGCAATGATGTAAACCAGTAGAGATGGGGTGAAAGATGGATAGGGAAATGACTCTGGATCTATTCATGTTTGAGGCTTGTCTGTCAAAAGAAAGTGATGCAGGAACAGGGACTGTAATTGGCAGTGGTGAGGCCGCATCTTGAGTACAGCTTTCACCTTTGGGTCCCTCACTACAAGAAGGACATTGAGGTGCTGGAGTGGGTCCAGAGAAGCACAATGAAGCTGATGAAGAGTCTGGAGAACAAGTCTTATGAGGAGCAGCTGAGGGAACTGGGGTTGTTCAGCCTAGATAAAGGGAGGCCAAGGAGAGACCTTATCGCTCTCCACAACTACCCGAAAGGAGGTTGTAGTGAGGGGAAGGTCGATCTCTTCTCCCACGTGAAAAGCAGTAGGACAAGAGGAATTGGGTTCAGGTTGCACCAAGGGAAGTTTAGATTGGATATTTGGAAAAAATGTCTTTACTGAAAGGGTTATCAGGCCTTGGAAAGGGTTGCCCAGGGCAGTGGTGGAATCCTCTTCCCTGGAGATATTTAAGAGTCATGCAGACATACTGCTTAGGGATATGATTTAGACAGGGCTTGTCAGTGTTAGGTTGATGATTGGACTCGATCTTAAAAGTCTTTTCCAATCTAGACAATTCTGTGATTCTGTGTTTGTGCTTTTGTGGGCTCTGAATGAGAGAGTCTGGAGAGTCTGCTTGGAAGGAAAAGCAACGCACAAGGTCATTCATGGCTTTCCCCTCTTGAAGGAGCCAGGGCTGACACTGCAGCACATGGCATGAATGGGGTTTACCCTGACCTAGATGGGGATGTAAAACTTGCTGGAGAGGGCTGCTGCCATTATCCCTGCAGACTGTCACACTGGAGTTACATGCCCCATCTCCCTTTTGACACAGCTGTTGCCCTTGCAGATTGAGATGGACTTGGTATCTGTGCTGTGCCCGTGGACAGGCTCTATCCCAAAGGTGAAAGGAGAAGTGGATGACCTTGTCCAACACAAATTCCTACAGGGAGCCTGTAATCTGCCTTAATCCCCAGGTGCTTTTACTGATATAAACTACTGAGCACCCCTATGTCCAACTAATTTCTTCCAGGAACTCAGGGAAGGTGTTCCAAACTTTTTTACAGTCAATCTCAGGGACTCAGGGCTCCCCTTCTCTATATGACTTGGGCTAGGCAGTAATATTTCCTGGGATGATTTTAGGTTTACTGCCCAGATTTGAATTTCCAGGTGCCGGCAACAGAAGGTTCTTAGTGGAAAGTCCCTGGGATGTTGACTCATTTCCTCTTTTTTTTTCCATAAGGGTCTAGATTTTCTGACTTTCAATGTGCACAACCAGGAATACTTATTTAATTTAGCATTCCTGAGTCTAGGCAAAATGCCAGGAATTTGTTTTATCGGTGGGTGGGGTGGGCAGATGGTGGCACAGCTTTGGGCCTTTGCCAGCCGTTGGCAATTTCATTTTTTTATTTTTCTTGAACTGCGCGTTCTGTCTACCCATGGCGTTATGGTGATGGAGGCAAATACCTATGAATAGTGATGAAGGAGATGGCCTCTAAGAAGACTTCCATTACAGCAAAAGGATGTTAAACTCATAGCCTACAGTCATCTGCGTGGACTCCACGCAGCCTATTAACCCAGTTCAAAAATGTAAGTTGGTTAAAGTATCAATATCAAACCCCACTTCAGGAAAAATTTCCCTTCAAGGGTGGTAGGAAGGTTTTAGGTTTAAGTCAGTGGGATTTAAGCACATGCTTGTTTCTTGAAGTAGGACTTTGCTAAGTTTCATTCTTTCTAGCTAAGCCACAGCATTGCTATTCTTCAGAAACAAAATGCAAGCAGAAAGTGCATTTTCCCTGAGATTAGCTCTTGCAACCAGAATCACTCAGTGTCCAAGCAGATTGCAATTGCATTTGGAAATGGACAAAAACATGGGGTGAACAAGTTCTGTTTCCAGAGTGGTTGCTGGAATAAATGCTGACAGTGTCATAATGAATGAAGAAGACTTGCTGTCATCTTGTGATATTTTGCTAAACACATACTTCAGTGTGAGAGCAGAGGTACTGTAAAGCCTATAAGAATAATCAATATGTTCCTACAATACAGAGTAGACTGGTTGTGGGCAAGGCATGATATGCAAAGGAAAGTCTCTTTCAGTGTCAGTAAAAATCACACAGTTGGGCCTTAAGAGCAGTAGCTGGAAGACAAGAAATGTCATCTGCATCACGCACACCGCGTGTGGTATTTATCCTGGTGTGACATTTCTTGAAATTGCTCCAGTGTTTGCAAGCATATGACACTGGGAGAGCAGGGAGCACACAGCAGTGGTCCCGGGATTGAGCACGGCCCAGGATGTGGTGTGGCAGCTGGCCGGGATGCAAAGGGCTGCGACTGATGTTCATTATAATGCCATCAATGCTTTTATCAGGGCCACTAATAAGTAGTTAGCTGCTTCCATGTACCTTTTTAGGATAGCACTTTCTTGTGCAAAGTTGATTACTAGAAAAAGGGATAAGCTTCGATCCAGCAGAAAGGACAGACTTCTGTGAGCGTTACTGTCATATGTGACAGCCTGCGTTTGAACCTCAGAAACCTTATGTGCCTTTATTCTGAGTGTTGCAGGTGCTCTGATCATAATTCCTGTAGCACTCCAACCTATAAAAAATAAGTACAGTATGTAACCAGCACTGTCTGGTGCAGCTGAACCTTGCATTTGCCTCATAGTATTCAGTACTCATTCTATTTCAAGGGCTGAGCTTTCTGGTTAATTTATATCTCTCATTACAAACTCTGTTCAAATTAATCCTATGATGCACTGTGTCATACAGTCAGGTGATGGCTGTTTTGCATCACTGAAGGTGTAAAACCACGTGCCCAGGCCTAAGACAGCAAGGTGCTTGGTTTAGAGCTCATATGAGGCAATTTGCCTTAGGAAGGAAAACCAAAGTACCTAACTGACTTAAAATGAAACATTGCAAGTCAATTCAACAGCTCAAAATACTGTTTTCCCCAGAAAATTATATTTAAGTATAATTTTCCTCTGGAAAGCAACAGCTTCATGGGAACTACATTTTCTGTCGGAAAAGCATTACAGTGAGAGATCCTTGATCAGCTCTAATAATTTACGCACTGTGAATTTATAGGGTATTATTATGGGCTCTGTCAAATAAACAAATATATCTCTTGCTCTTTTTTTTTTTTACCTTCAGTGCTCTCCTCTCCCTTTCTCTGCTTCCTTTGCATTGGCCCTAAAATGCTGACTAGACAAACAGATCATCTAACCTCACCCATCTAGTCCTTTTTCAGCTAATTACTTTGTGCTCCCAACCCCCGAGCAATTTTCATGTAAACATGTTTCAGGAAATATATTTCATTGTGGATAATTCCCTTGCCACCCTCAAGTTCAGGCAGGTGTTTTGTTTGTTTTTGTACGGGTTCTTATTCTCTGTCATTAGTCTTTGCAAGTCATTATTTTTGTTTTAACTGCTTTGATCTATTCATCAGCTTCAAACTAGCCTAAGTAAAAGTTGACTCCTGTATGTTTTCATTGATTGATTTTCATGTTATATTTATGTTCTTAAACACAACTGAGCTTCATTCAGCTTTTCATCTGTCCTCAAATAAATGAGATTTCTGCCACAAAGAGGACCCACAGACCTTTCTTTCCCACAAGAAGAAATACAAATCATCACATGGCAACAGCTGTCAAGTAAAATCCCAGCCTACGTCTCATTGGCGATGCACGTGGTGCACAGAGCTCCTGTGGCTCTGCAGGATGCTCAGCAGGAGCAGCCCATGCTGCGGAGGCCCAGGTGTTTCAGAACACCAAAGACTACCAGAGCAAGTCTCACTCCAAATACCAACCTTCTGCTTGTGCAAGGGAGGAAAATGAGCTCAGGTGGAGCAAATTTATGTTCCAAAATCTTTCTTACCTCCAACTTTTAACTTTCCTATCTCTCATCTCCAGCTGTGCCTAAACTTGGCTTACCTCTAAAATAGGTGATGCTGCTTGAAGATTATACTGATCTATGTAATTACTATTCACGGTTCTCCAGCAGATGCAGTAGGTCATGCTCTTATTTTCTTCTAAGTAGTTTAGAAGATTTCACAATCCTAGAGAAAAGGCAGAGCCTCTTGGTACACACACCTTATGGAGAAGAGGAGGTAAATATGCTGACTAAAAATCATAGAATGATAGAATGATAGAATGGCATAGGTTGGAAGGGACCTTAGAGATCATCTAGTCCAACCTCCCTGTTATGTGAGTTTTCAGAGATCAAATCACATGACAAAATATATCACAGGGCAGCAGTTCAGTGAGCTGACCAGTGAACATCGAGTCTTCTCTTTAGACATGCTGAAAGCTGAGATGAAAAGTTAGACCAATTCTAAATTATTTGGAATTTTGTATTTGATCTACCCAAAGCCCTTTTAAAAATAGGGAAAAAAAAATCTTTGTTTCTGTAAAACAGCTGAAGGGAAGGTGTTAAGCTAAAGTATTGCCAAGTTTTATTGTATGATGAACATAAAGATGATGACCATAAAGAAAGGATGTGTGATGAACATAAAGAAAGGATGCTAAATCACAGAGGAAAATAATAGTATCTATCTAATGCCTTTCATCTCTACACCTGGTCTGGTCAGATATACATGAACCTGTATCAATGCCATTACCTTCTTTTTTCTTGAAATGCTACAGGTTCATGCATACCTAACCAGACCAGCTGGCTTAGTTTCTTTTTTTTTAATTTTCTGTTTGCAAAAGAGAAATATAGAAGAATGCTTAGAATAAGAATTTATCATCATAACTGATATTAGTAACATATTTGTTGTGGAAATCCATTGAAACCTTTGTAGAAGTCTTGTTGGCTTCAGCCAGGAGAGCAGCAGAGATACTGTGAGTTCCCAGCATCCAGCTGTCAAGTATAGAGTGTCGAAGGCTGTGATTTAGAATTTCCTCTCTAGGGTTTCCTGGTAGAGAGTCTAAATGCAGAGTGTGGCTTAGGGAACCCACATTCTCTCCAGGGAGATAAAACAAACACACCCAACAGCCAGAAAAGAATCTGTTCTTATAATGTTTCCAACATGCCTCCAAACCAGCTGGGATTTCAATGCTGTGAAACTTGGATCCATGTGGGAATGACTGTATACTACTCTGACCCTAATTTTACTTCTAAGACTTATTGTCCACCTCAGGGAATAATGCAGACTGTACTCAGGAAGGACCTAGAAGAATAAACATATTTGTGCAACAAATTTGGCTTCACAGTTAGGCATTCTTGCTGCTAAACTCAATCAGCAAGTCATTCATGGCATTCGCGGGAATTTTAGCCTCTTAGTGAAAATAAATGCAAATACTTCTTCCTGCCTAGAAACAGAAGTTATGTGGGCATGATTAGACTTGATAGTAAAAACAGTGCTGACCTGGCTGTACCACCAGGGTCTAATGAGCTAAAGCTTTAACTCACTAAGCTACCATGTCAGATTGGCTTTCTCTTTTGAGCTCTTGTGAAAAGAGAACTACTCTTCTCCTAATTCCTTATGCCAGCTTGGTTGGAACATAGTTGGAACATAGGAGACCCCAAATTTGATCAGTACCTATTGTGTTATTATAATTACTGTGTTATAATTATTGTTATAGTGTTTTTATTATTACTGTTATCTTCAGGTTAATTCAAAGATGAATGTGTTTACCTTCTCTTCTATGCCTGTGTCTTGACCTTTATACAGTATGTTGGGGTATGTTCTGACCTTTTCACTATAAGGTGCAGATGGGTCTTTTCCAGGTAAGCATAATAACTGCCTTTTCAAGGCATAATAGAATGTATTGCCAACATTTCTAATACAATGATGATTGCAGGTGAGAGGGTACTTTCTTGAATGCTTGGAAGCCTTCCTGTGTCTTCTACCTACATCACACAAATGAATCTTTTCCTGCGGTGCTTACTCTTGTTTGTTAGCATCCTTAGAGAAAATGTCCACAAAAATTCTTCTGTTGCTAGGAATTTAGTTTGCTCCCTTCTCTAGGCTTCTGAAACTAATTAGGACTTAACTGATTATTAAATAAATACTTTCCTTTCAACTTGCAGATCTGGAAGCAGAGAGAAAACAGACCTGGCTTAGTGTAATCTGTAATGTTAATTCAATTATCTCTCAAATTTTCCTTGAAACTTCATTCCCTAGGGCTTACAAATCTAGGGCAAATTGGCTGATATTTTTCAATTATTTGTTAATAGAAAAGGGTGCGAACTGATCCTTGTAACTGAATAAGTTTTAAAATAAGTCATCTATGACATGCAAAGACCTGCTTTGTCTTCACAGAATTAGCTCGTTCTTGGAAGTAGGCAGTGCTTCAGAGAACACACAGAATTTCTTTTTGAAAGTGTATTTTATTAGTACTATAATGTAGTGTTGTAAGGTCATAGCAGTAGAGATTTGCTTGAATTTACTCCAGATGTTGCTTAAAACAAAAACAAACTAATTTTTGGCAGATGTTTCAAAAGAAAACATAGACCAAGACAACTAAGAACTTTTGAAAATGTAACTCTATGTTATAAACTTCTCATCAAGGTGCAATTATTCAGTGCAGCAGAGGAAAATTTGTGCCCCTGTTGAGGGTAGTTTCTATAAATGAGCTCAATTATAATACAAGCCACCTGAAAATGCCAAAGGGGAGACAGACAATGGCAATTTGGAAACTGTCTGAAGAGATACCGTGTGTTGTTACAGAAGGAAACAAATCATGTCATACAGAGACATAAGACACTGATCTTCACAGCTCCCACTGTCAGCTAGTCTCTATGACTTCACTGTATTGCACATATCACAGTCAATACATTATTTTGATAAAAACTGCAAAAAAGTGGAAGATTTAGACTGAGATTTAAAACAAGACAGTTGTATAGGATGCTAGAAATCTGGAACACTACTTATTTGATCTTTTATTGATTTTTTCACTTGTATGAAATCTATAGAGCACCTTGTGCCAGGCATTTCTGGGACTGACACTATCACTAGTTTCCACGTTTCCAGTCCTCGCTAGAGGCTCTGACAAATGCCGTGCACTGAATGAGTTTCACCTCTGTGTCTCCCTTTGACCTTTCTACGGGAGCTTCTCTTCTCTGCTGCCGAGGTGCCACACAGCCTGAGTGCTTGCGCCTATGCTGTCCCAGCATGCGCAAATAAATGAGGCTTGAGCTAGGGCTGAGATGCGTTTCAGTGCATCTTAAGTATATTCATCACCAGATGGTGGCCACTCTCATTAAATAAATACAATTTCTCTTCTTTAGTCTCTTGCAGTGATGGCTGTGTTCAGATGAAACAAGCCAGAGCCTGAAGCTTTTTTTGTTTGCTGACTGAACGGGTACAGCGTCAGATGTGGTGTGGACTTCACCCAGCTCCCTAGCAAACGAAGTTAGATCGTGATCTATAAATGTGCTTAGGTATGTTCTCTGCTTTGAGCACCTGAGTAGTGCCCATATTTTCAAAATGAACTTACTGGCTTGAGTCAGGCCTGCTCTTAACTGTGCTGCTGAATCAGCAGCACGGCTATTGCTGTAGCCAGAAGATAGAAGCTCCAGGACTTTCTCTGTTATTGATTTTTGAATGACTGTGTGCACATAAGCCAATGTTTATCACTTTCTCTGCTCTCTGAAACTCACTTAGTTATTTGTGAACTTCTTTGAGCTCCTTGGATGAAAGTCTATGCAAGGACAAATCAAAATACAGTATCATGACATAATGCAGTGAAAGGAAATCCTTCGGCTTATCTCTGCCTGATAAGGTAAACACTAAATTTTTTTTCGTGTTTTGAAACCAAACTTTCATTAATGTCAGTCATACCTCAAAGTGATTTCTGCAATAATGCTTCTGAAATATTTTTTACTAACCAAAATAGTCAGCAAAAAAGAATTGGTTTCAGGAGCTGCTCCTCATGCTTGTAACATCATGACAAAACAGATGAACAAGAGTCTTCTTTCTTCTCCACTGTAATATATGTGACATTGTGATATACATGAGTCTTCTTTCTTCTCCACTAATATATATGTGATACGGATGACTATCTCAACTTGTTGCGTGAGAATTTGGCTGTCCAGCTTCCACTAGCATGAGGAATTCCATATATTATTTGGCAGCACAGATTTTGATCTATGACAACACTGTCAAAGCATTTTGGGAGAAAAAAAAATGGATAAAAGCCATTATCTTTCTATTTAAACATGGGTCACATTCTGTCTTGCATCAAACGACAGGGTTAACTGTATTTCGCAGGATTGCTGTGCTCAGTATGACAAAATGACCTTTGAGAAAGAACTGAATATAGACAAATGGCCAAAGATCATGATAAATATCTAATTTGTATTATCTGCTTTATCAAAAACAAAATTCTCCTTTTGATTCTTGTCCTTTCTTTCTCTGTACAACTATTTTTTCTACACATTTCCAGAAATATGGGATGTAATCCAAATGGCTATCTTATATATGTGAGTCTTATATAGATGAGTGGGGTATTTCTGGGGAGTAACTTTGACATTCTCTCATTCCTTGGGATTTGGAGGAGAAAGGACAGCTATTGGGAGACACGGAAGTTTAACTTGCCAAAAAGTAGGCATTGCAGCCCAACTGCCTGGGTATGTGTTATTACTTTTCTCTGGAGCATTTGCGGTTTTATTTATGCTCTTTGCTTTTCTACTCTTTGACATGTTGGGCCTGCCAATTCCTTTCTCTAGAGTTTCTCCATTCCTCTGTCACACTGTCCCTGGCAGGCAGAACACTTTCCTACAGTGAGCGCCACCCCTTGAGCCTTTAGTCCCTTCTCTAAAACACATGAACTTTGCAAGGCCAGTACTTGCTCTAGTGTACTGCTAACTAAAACTAAACAATCCCGTCTTCTTCTTTGGACACTTCCACCCTCAGGAAAATGTGGTTTCTCCACCCCAGTGCTGGGCAGGTGCTTGCAGTTTGGTGGTTATCTTGGTCTGGTTAGAAGATGAGCTCCCTGAGGCACAGCTTAACCTTAGGCTACTATCTGCATCAGACCAAGTACATCACTAGCATATAGCTCCGAGTAATAAACCTCACACCAAGCCACTAAAATCAGGGACTGTTAAGCTGCTAAAATCTTTCCAGGCTGCAGGTTTCAAAAGTAAAGTGCTTAAGGTATTGTGAGTCATACTGAAGGAAAAGGAATAAGTCAGGTTTAAAGGTTTATTAACATGTATGGAGAAAATATCACTTGCAAAATGAATCCGAAATCTCAATAGATTTGGAAGCTTTTAATATCAGGTACTAGACAGTTATCAGAAGACTAAGGAGTTAAATGGGGAAAATAAATAGGTGGGAAATCCGCAAAGATAATTAACCTATGATAGTTAATTAATGATAATTAACATATGATAGCTAAAGAGAGATGCTTCCCGAAAGATCCAGAAGTGCCATTTAGTTCAAGTAAAAACTCTTAATAACTTGGTTAGTTATCTATAACTACCTTTTGAAGTATAGAATGTTGAATCCAATTTTATTTCCATTGAAGTCAGTGAAAGATCATTCACTGATGCCCTGTACAAAATATTCCTCTGTGTCAAGAGAAACTACTATGAAATATCCTTACTTCAGCATTTGAAAAATGGAGAAGTACAATGTCACAAATTGTAACAGCAAATGTCACAGTCAGTACTCAAATCTTGGACTAAGTTTCAGCAGACTTTGGCAAAGAACAAGACCAACATGAGTTACCTGAGATTAGCTCCAAATTTGGCTTAGTTAATTTAAAAAAGATCCAGATAAGGCCTTTGGTCTTTAGAAATAGTAGTTGCTTAGTATTTTAACAAAGGTCTGTATACTGAGGAGAGTCTTATATAGGGGTTTACATACCTCAAAGGGTCTACGCAGAAGTTGCCATAAACTATGCTTGTATGCAAAAACTGTCTCAAAACTGCCTGTATAAGCACAAGAAAACTACACGCTTTAAGAGCCTATGGGAAAATTGAATTTAGTGGCATGTATCCAGAGAAAGCTTCATCTGAGGCCTGATCTTATTTCTGTTGGATTGAAGGGTTGAATATGTGAACAAGAAGTCATTTAGAGGTTCCAAATGTCCTAAAGACCTAATTCCTTCATTTATACACAAATCTTCTGAAACATGATTTTAAAAGGTAAAACAAGTAAAGAACTCATGATGGCAAAAAAGAAATAAAATCTTACTATTCTGCTGCCATAAAAAAGGATAGACGAAATGCAAAACCTCATTAGCTCTATGAATGCATTTCTGTGTGTTTGTGTTATTTTTTACAGAGATCTGTGGAAAATAGTTCCAAACTGCAGCCATTTCAGACTTTGGTTACTTGACAGAGGACGACAGTATTACTGAAATATGGAACTTCTTTGCCTGAGTCTTTGTTTGGGGTTTGTGGACTTTTTTTGTTGTTGCTGTTGTTCACCTGCACTTTTTGTTCCTGCAGCTACGATGTTTGGAAGAGCTGCCTGTTGTAAACAGTATTCATGAAAAAAACATATGGAATCTGAAGGAGCTGGGAACTCACTACTTGTTTTTGTTTCCGAGATATTTTGGGTAGAAAAACAAATACTAAAAGTAAAATGCTCACTTGAGCCTTGCCAATTTTGTAAACATTTTCAAATGCAGTGCTAAGACTTGTTTACATGAGTTGTGCCAGCTGCTTTATGGTTAAAGACTTTACTGTTCTTCACACTGAAGCAGCAGGGAAGGAGATATATAGAGGAGGAATTTGCGGTTAGGAGCAACACAACCGATCATCCCAAGACCATCTGGTAAAACTGCCTGCTGATGGACAAACTGATGATGGTTTCAGGACATTTAGCACTCAACGTCCAACACTGCTACACTATGGTCACTGAATTTACGGATGTAGGGGCAAACTATCTGGAACCAGTACTTTCTGCTTGGCCTTCTGCATTGCTTAAAACCATGAACCTACATTTTCAGAATTGTTTCTCCACTTGAAGTTAGCTAAATGCACTATCAGCTATGTTTTGTGTTGGAGAGATTTTCCTTGTGAAGTTAATGAAGTATCTGTTATTTACATTGACTATTTTTTATTGCTGCTTATGGAGTTGAATTCTCTTAAATCACAGATTAATGATATTACTGAGGTTTGTGCTTCCTGACTTACAATGGCATAGTCAACTAAGAGAAGCTCATCTTTGGAATTGTAATAAAAACAGTTATTTGATGACTTATCAGGAAGTGGGAATATTTTTTCACATATATGATTTTTTCCCTTAAATGAGTCATCTCAGCTGAGCCCACAGCATTAAAGTTTGATTCCACAAAGTACTTAAACACAAGTGTAACTTTAAACATATGACTAGTGGTACTGTTTCAAAAATAGCTCTGGTGGTCACATCCCTAAATTTATAAACACTGAAAGACCTCGTTGAATCAGTAGCTTCAGCAAAATTGGCAAACTTGTGTTGCTTTGTATCACATTTAGTTGCCTTATTTATTTTTTTTAAAGTCACAAGTCTTCAAAACAAGAAAACCAGTCGAGAAAAATCCATGATCTATGTAACAGCAGAGGATAATAGTGATAACAGCAGAATACACAGTACTGTGAAACCGTGGCTATCAGTAGATAATTACACACAAAGATAGAAAAAGAGTCAAGCCTCACCAGGCAAGTAGTCTATTTCCAAACATATTTTGTTCAAACATGTACCAGCACCCTTAACTACAGATTGAGCTACCAAACATGTAGTAGTGTAATGAAACCCCAGCAACTGATCACGATAAAGCTAGAGTTTTGTCAAAAGACAGTAAAATATTGCTATGTAGAAGAATTTTCTAGTACAATAACACTGAATGAAAAGAGACTCATGAAGCCTTTGCAATATATGTATTATCTTTCAATTGAATTTGGCTCCTTTCAGAACACAAACATAGGGTGCACAGTGCTGCCTGGCTCTCCCCTACTTTTTTCAGAAAAAAAGGTTTCTATGTATTGCTTTCACATGCAGTATATGTATTCACTTTTTTCATTAATAGGTTTTATTTTCTTTTTAGACAAACACTTCAGAAGAAATTTCCAGGCTTTGTACAAACCTGCTGTAGGCAAGCAAATGAAGATTCTTATCATATTACTGTTGATTAGGCCTTTATAGAGCAAAACCTAACCACACTAAGGGTCAATGAGTGGAGAAGCTGCTCCTGGCCTCCAGAAAGAGAATTCACCCCAGAAATTCACTGGGAATCCTGCACGGAAGTATGCCCTTGCCACTGCTGTAGCATCTTTTCTGGTCATAGTTAAAATTACCCCTGATTTGGTCCCATGGGACCTGAAGGTGTTCGGCTTTGAGAGATCTGCCCACTCTTTCCATCTGTAACCAAGTAGGGTAAAAATAACCAAAATGAGAGCTTAGAGGAATCTTCCTGGACAAATCTAGGCAACACCTCCTCAGTGCCCCCCTGAAACCATCAGGAAATGTCCCAAATTAAGCTGTAAATTAAAGAGAAGTATTTCAGAAGGACTTAAGTGATCAGATCTTGCTAATGGTTGACAGGGACTTTGCGTATAAACCAGTGGGAGAGAAACCACCTTTCCTTTCCAACCAAACACATTTGTGCCCCTGTGATCTCTCCCTGTGATGACAGAAAGGGATGGGAGGCACTAAGTAAGGCTGACCACAGGTGAGATCAGTCTTTCTCTTGGACTTGTTTTGAATATTGATGTTCAGATTCTCACGTGGGACTTGGTATTGAAACAAGTATCTCCCAACAGCTGGGCCAATTCCCCTTTCCTTTCTTGGAAAGGTAAGTAATTTTGGGAAAACACAAGCAGAGGTCCTTACAAATAATTGTCCATATACAGCTGGGATGTGGTACTTTGGGAAGACTGCATAAAGCAAAACAGGTTTGTCGTGAACTTGATCCAAAGGCTACTGCTGCCAATGTGCTCAGCACACATTACCTTTCTGTGCCTTGCTCTGGTAGAGCTTTTGGTCTCTCCCAAGACATTGAAAACCACTCTAAAATTGAAGAATGTATGTCAAAAATATATAGTGCCATAAACTAAACCAAAACCACAATAAAAAAGTAGGCCCTGAACCAGTAAGTTGCAAATACATCTCTGTGTGGGAAGGATGGATAATTGAGGACTGAACAAGGATTTTGAACTCATGCCGGATCCTTGTGGTATTGTTTTTCTTTCAAGGAGCATGTGAGAGGTGCCAGCCTTCCAACGAAACACTAAACATATTAAAACAACAACCCCACTCATCTGGTGGCTGGGTTTGAAAGAACAAACATCAGTCCATTGTCTGGCTTCTGGCGTCATCTTGTACACACAGAAAGCCAGACTCCAAATAATTTTGTGGCCTCAGGCATCAACAGTAAACAATGTATATTTGATGCGTTGGCCTAATTTCTGCCCACTGAATCTGCTGTTTTAAAGCCGTTTCCATGATTTCTTTTTTTTTTGTGTTCAGGTCTTTATATGACCTGCGATCTTTTTTTGGACCTTTCTCAAGTCTTTCAGTTTCATGTTTAGGATGCTGTTACAGAGCAAGAGGTGATCAAAATGCTCTTTTACACTAAAAGACCACTGTAGACATGATTCTTGCAGGAACTTGCAATTCCAGGCTGGCAAACTCCTTGCCTGTTTTTACACTTTGTAATTAAATTATCATATTTTGGGAGAAAAAGTCCTGAAAGCAAAGTAAAGGTAGCATAATTATCTTTGCAGTGGAGACATAGAATACTTACTGAATGTGGTTTCCAAAGTTTTTTTGCCAAATTTCTGCTGTGAAAATTATTGTCCAGAAGGAGGCTGTAAACCTATTTTTGAAGATCAGTATGTTTCAGAAAGGACTATTGTACTTCAAAACAATTGCTTTATAATTGCTATATGATTTATAATGTCTTCCAACACTTGTGGTACCAATTGTTTGTGACTTTTATTGCTTTCAAAGCAGTGACTGATTCAAATGACAGACCTACTCTTTGGTCTCTGCAAAGCTATATTTTCAGAGGATTAAATGACCCCTTTTTCCTCTCCATTCCTCTGAGCTCCATTGTCTTGGCACTTCACTTTGCATCCCAGGTTCAACGCAGACACTGAGTCAACTCTTCGAAGAAGCAAGAGTAATATACAGTCTAAGGAGCATTATACACAATGTAGTAATTTATTAAAGGAAAAAAGCTTGTCATGAATGTATAGGAAATATTTCAATGCTGCTCCTCGATGAAGGAATGACAGGTGTAAACTTCTCTGCAATGATGATAAAAAAGCTGTAATGTACAAAGAAAACTGTTTAGTGTTATTTACCATTTAATTTTTAAGCAGTGTTTTATAATAGCAGTGCTTTGTCGGTACCAACAGTGCTTGCCGCAAGGGCAAGTGCCACAGAGCCGAGGCAGTTCTTTTCTCCTCAGATTATGCAGGCAACACGTGAGGAGAGCTGGCCATGTAAAGGGTATAAGCCACAAAATCTAAAAAGCTTTGAAAGAACTAGCTGAACCAGTCCACTAGGAAACACGGCTAGGGCTAGACTGGGGTGGTGAAAGCTATAGCAGGAAACAGCTCTGGGAAGCAAACCAAAATCCTGTGGGGCAGATGGGGGAGCTGAACTGAGATGCCTCACAGCCTGGGTGAGGCTGTGGTTCATGCAGGTGGTGGATGGAACCCCAGCATTTTCACCCAACTGGTTTGATCAGAGCTACTCTGAATATGCCTATTAATTCAAGTTCCCCTCGTGCCACAGGGAAGAGAACAAAGTTAGCACCTGAACCTGGAAAAGGCCTTGGTCAAAAGAATTATTGTTCTGTAGAGCTTGGTCAAGCCTGGGCTGAGGTGCTGGGCAGATGTGTGCCAAGACAGCTGCAGCAGTAGGTAAACAGTCGTGTTTTAAGATATTATTCCTTTCACTCCTACCCTTGCTTTGCTTCTTCCAGCAGACCCTCTGCCACAGATCCTCCCTTTGTGGGGTAGTACATGGAATTATTTTTGGAAGCTTCTCAGTTGCACCAATGGACAGTCAGAGGTAGGGCTATTAGTAGCTGTGGGAGGGTTGTTCGGACTTTGAACCCAAAGGTGCCCTTAAAACCCCTTGTTATGAAAACATTTGAGCATGTTCTTCCCACTGAATTTAACAGAATTACTCTCATGTCTAAATTTAAAGCACTTCAGGATCAGAGTCTTTTTTAGGCTTGCATGAGCTGGCTGTGACAGAGCAATGCTTTGAACCTCTCTCTTTTGAAATTGTGTTGGGCTGTCTCAACCACAAGACCACAGGTATTTTTGTGAGACTGCTCATTAATGTTTGCAGCATGTTTTAAGATCTGAAGATTTGAGAATGCTATAGAAGATACTACAACAGTAGCTTGCTTTCCAGCTTTCTAGAGAAACTATTGCTAGCATCTTTGATTCTTGATTAGGTAGATTTTCTTGGCTGCTTGTGATACTGCTGCCAATTCTACTTAAAACATTTAAATACCTGGCAACTGGTGCAAAAAGAATTATATAAATCAAACCTGCTCAGAATTTAAGTATTATTTTTTAAAGCTAAGCAAATATTCAAAGAACAACTTCTATTTGCAGGAAAAGCTCTGGCAAGTAGGGTTAATGCATCTTTCTTACATTCAGAGCCTGCACAAAAATTTATGCTATTAGGAAAAATGGCTGAATTAAAATAGTTGCAGGTCTAACATGCTTTAAAAAGAAGAAGAGGAAGACAGCAAAAGAGAGCAAGAAATTCTGTCTCCTCTTTAAAGCCACAGAGCTTTTCTAAAAGCCTGTTTCTAGCTCATAGTTCCACTGCTACGTGTGCACATTCAGCCACTCTGGCTTTAAATTCCTTTGGCTGTTGTTTCCTGATGTCTGAAGACTAAAGTAAGAGGGGAAGGAGAAGTTAGAGTGATTTAGGCAGAACATACGCTTCTTGAATCAGGTTCTTTAAATACAACACACAAAGGACTATCAGTGTGCAGGAATAGTTCTGGTTTTCCTTTAGTAAATTTATACCTCTTAGATATTATTTTTAGCAAGTTTCCAGACACACGTAGCACAGGGTGTGCATGAGAGATGGTCTTGTCTGCTTCGGCCCACTATGCCCCTTCGGTAGGAGGAGCAGGTTTCCACCCTCTGTGTGTGGCTTCAGATGTGGTGGGGTCATCTCATCTGCTCCAGTGACACCTGTCCTCTGCACCACTTGCCATTGCAGCCTTGCTTCCCACGCTTCCACAGCCCGGACCAGTGTGGTGCTACAAAGGAGACAAATGCTACCTCTGCCTCCTCCTCTGCTCTTGCACAGGCAGCTCGGCTGTCCCATGTCTGCTTCACCTGCTGGGAGTACAGGACCACGACACATCTCACCCCTCCTGCTCTTCCAGGCGTCAGGCAGGACTGGGTCCAAATGCACCTCTGTGTGCCTTTGATAAATGACTACTGGACAAATGTCCACAGCAGATGGGGCAGACACCGCTCCTGCTAATTTTGCAAAGTGGTTTCCCCACTGTAGCAGCGTAATCGTCTGTTTGCTGGCATTAAAATTTCAGCAGTTGTTTTCCATTTGGGAACATAATTCTTCTGTATCCAATCAAACTGACTGATGGAGTCTATTCAAGAGAAATCTTTCTTCTTGTGTGTCATTTGGGCAAGGAAGCAAAGACCTGGTAAAATCATATCCCTATTTCTGTATACAGAAATGCTGCCATTTGACCTTAAATTTCTCTTTAAGCATTGATATTGGTGAGTTTTGTAACTTTGCACAAATTATTTTTGTGCTCTGTTAACCTGAGAGTTAGACAGTATCATAGACAAGTAAAGAGATGTGAAGTAGGCCAAAATAAATTTACGTTCCATTTTATATTAGCTATAAAATATATTTATAATAAATTTATATTTTGCAAAACAGGTTTGTGATCTTCTTCTGAAACATGCAACCTCAGCACAAGGTGCAGCAGAGGAGGTTATTTCTGTGCGATGATTTGAGACTCAATGAAATCACCTAATGGATCAAAAATGCCAATATATGGCAATTCAGGTCCTATTTTCTGCACTCCTGAGGGAGAAAAACCCAAACTTAATAACATTTAGAGGATTTTGCTTTGAGTAAAAGCTTCAAGAGAAGACCTTTCTTTTAACTGCTTAGCTCAGTTTAGCACAGTGTCCTCAGTTTATATATACACACACGTATATTTATATGTAGACATATGTATATACCTATAATAGCAGGCAGTGGTAACTTTCACCTAACTAGGAATTTTGTGTAGGTTGTTTTGAAACTGAGTGGAACAAAATGGGGAAAATCCAATATGGCTCTGTCATTGGGAAATAAGTAGTGCAGGAATCTTATAGTGGGAGAAAACCAAGAAATCTACAAGAAGTCTGATAAAGCCATTGATACATGTAGGTCTTCCTAACTTAAGTTTGGTTACTGATAAACAAGGCATAACCATAGCCCTCTTCATTCAATATATATTGTACTATGGCCAACTGTAGATACACATAAAATTAATTTAGCAAAATCATTAGAAGTACTTCACATTCACCTCTCTGTCTGACTATTTACTTCTTACTCCTTTGTACTTAGAAACACTTCAGGGCTTAGAAATTTTTTCATTAACTGGAGTTAGCAATTTATTTTTATTTCTATAGATATTTCAGTTACTTGGAGAGAAAAGAATGCATTGGATAATGAAAAATAGGGTATTTTTCACCAACACAAGATTATTAACCTTTGAGTAGTGAGGAGATGGAAATACAGGGATTAAACTATTTGATCTGGGTCATCAAGGGATCTGGCACAAACACTGGGTCCAGACTTCATACTGTTCTGATGTTTCCTCTTCTTGGCAACCAGCATTTCATTTAAGGCAAGACTTTTTATATGCTCAGTCTCATCTGAAATTACTACTTTTGTCTGAATTCATGAAAGTATTACATCAAATGACAGTACACCTGGGTCAGTGTGTTCTCTCTAGGACACAGGGAAGTCATGGCCAGGATATGGTTTTTGCAAAGTGCTCAGGCCAGGAAGACCCCCCGCCAAGCTACCCTACTTATCCCATCCAGCAGAAAAAGACTCTTTGAATCCGTTGTATTAAAAAGTGAAGCCAGCAGACCGTTTCCTTGCTACACCAAGATCTCCCACACTGTCATGCATAGAAGAGATCCTTCACTAACAATTCCAGTATCAAGGTGAGAAGCAGGATGTTGATCCTTGTGCAATAAGAGTTTCCCATTAGTGTGACTTTTTAATTACATGCTTACAGAACCAAACCCAGTTCTGAACCTGACTCAGTCTGACGCTAATTTACCTGTTGCAGTTTCCCAATAAACTTTAAATACTCACTGACCTTACCAGGACGCTGTCAATTCTAGTTAGGTAGGGTAATATTCTCTTGCTATCGTGCAAAAAGTCCTACTGACTTCTATGGACCTTGTGTGTGATTAAGGTAATGCTTGGAAAATCATACATAAATTCTAATTTTTTTTTGTAGTTGACAGTAGGAGTGATGGATTCTGAAGCATTATGAGTGACGAAAGGTCAGGGAACGACTATTCCCTAATTGTCTGTGGATTGTCAATAGAGGCAAACTGGATTTTCTGCCCATATGCTGGCTTTTGTTACTGATACTTTAAATTTGTCAGTTGTCACAGTTTTCAACTGTTAATATTAAACAAATAAATCTATAAACCTTTCATAAATGATGTACTGAAATATAGTAAAACTTTCTTAAACAAAACAGGATAAACATCCCTTCTGCTCAAAGATACAAATTGCAACATGATGACCCCTTTAACAATTTTGAATCAGTAGGAAAAAAACTTGTTGTGGCCCTGAACAGAAAAGACAGTTTTTAAACTCAGTATGTGACCTTTGGCTAATGCTTGTTTATTCATCCATCTAGAGGTGAGCAACAGCAGTCACCTCTCTTAGAGAAAGGGACTTAAGACTCAAAGCAACATCCCTGCAGGCAGTGAGTTCTGCAGCTGTATGGAGAGTTGCTGCCGTTTGTGCGAAGCTGCGCTGCACGAAGGGACCTGCTGTGTAGCTCCAGTAGCTGGCAGCAAGCCTGGTGACAGGCAGACTGCGATGCAGCGGTCAGGGGACACCAGCAGCTGTGTGATGTAAGGTGATGACAGGGTCCGAACTTGCCAAACTCTAAACCATTCAATGAATTTTGGCATGTTCTCTCGGTACCAGCAGGTATTCATGGTAGATCAGCCAGTATCTGTACTCCTGAAGCCAGCTTAAAATTTGAATACAATCCTTGTTGCACACTTTGGTTACTACTTTGTCAAGAATGTGGTCATCTACCTGCTATGCATGACCTGGACCCAAGCTGGTGACCTGGTAGCACATGGATTTGGTACTGAAAACTATGGCCTAAGAGGCAGGGCCAGTCAGACTGAGTTTACATAAAATGGTAAATCCAGTGTTCAGCCAGACTAGAGCCAACATAGCTGCTGAAATGATTCTAAGCCTTTCCAATACACACCTTATTTTGGAAACGATAATTTGTTCAAGAGGACTTTCTGCTGTAATCAGCTGCCTTCCTTCTGCTGACCAGCTGCTAGGACAGAAACCTGAAGGTGACAAACACTGTGTATCTTCCTCTGCCAACTTGATGGGGGTGCAGCTGTTGGTTTACAACTCTTTTCTATAGGAGAGTGCACAGTGCTGCATGCATGACTGTGGAACAAGGACCCTGGTCCACACCGAGCTGTGTGTTGCCAGACTGCCTATGCAAACCAACCTGGTGTTCCTTCGAAAACCTAGTCTGCAAGAGGAAATAAAAAGAAAGAAAACAAAGAAAGTGGGGAATTAGAAAACAACTGGTTTGATTCTCCTTCTCTATTCAAATCACTTTTATCACTGGAAGATTAAAACAAATGAAAAAATGTGCACTTCTAGAGAGCTGGTAGTCTGGTCCTTGCCCAGTAACAAACTCCACACAAGGCTGTAAAGCAGCAAAAGGGAACTGACATCTTTCCTAATACTCCATACTGGCACAAAACTCATAAATTAACCCACAGAGCATGTGAAGACTTGCAAAGGGGCAGTGTTATTTTTTGATTCAGTATTACTGGCAATCAGGAAGAGTTCTTTTTCTGGCTTTGTTTCGGTTTGCTTTGTTTTTGTTTGGCTTGATTCAGTTTGGTTTTTAAACTTCTTTTGGCAATGAGTATTTTCTGAACAGAAAAACTTTATTCTACAAACAACTTCTAATTGCATCATGCCAATTGGCTACTAGTTAATCTCGTCTCAGCTCAAGACAAGATTGAGATGGTGAAATCATGACAAAAATCAACTTGAACAGTTTCAGTCTTGGCTTGAAAAGAGTCTCACAGGTAAGGAACGTGGCCATGCATCCTTTTGAGAAACTGGAGACATGCTGCCTTCCCCTGTCGGCCCTATTTCATTTGTCCAGAGAAAGCTGTAAAGCAGCTGTTGGTGTTGGGGGAAGTCATGTAATAAAACGACAGTCACTGCAACATCGTCCTGCTTAAAAAACAGATTTGTCATTTTTAAAATTACAAAAAATATTAGAATGAATAATAGATCTATGAGATTGACAATTTGCTAGCACGTGACCAGTTCTGCATGCTTTACTCACAAAACATGGTGCTTATCCAAATCAGACAGAGGGGCTGGCCCAAGATGTGTGACAGAGAAAGATGACAGCAGGTTAATGCTCCAGACACCAACAGGGAGAGACATTTGCTTTCCTGCCTGCAACCTTGGGGAGCATCTGTGTGGTTAAGACAGAAGCACTGTTACATTAACCCTTGTGAAACCATTAGCAGGGCACATAGCAAGGACCATCTGTTTATTCAGGCCTCTGAGAGGGGGGAGAGCTCTTTTTTTGTGTTCTTTAAGCATGAATGACACAGAATTCCACAGGGAATCAGGAAACTTTGGTTGTTGGACGAATATCAAAGATGTGGTGAACTGTATTTTCACCTTTCAAATAGGTAGAGAGGTTAACTGACAGGCTTAATATTTCAAAAATTAAAAAGCAAATAAGTAAATTAGATAGAATGAGTTGACCTTACAATTAAGAACGAAAAATCACCATGTAACAAGAATGAAAATATTACTAGTTTGTAGGCATACATGCAAAAAGATCATTATTTTAGCTACCGGTTCCCAAACCTGTGAAGCTTTGCTTCTTGATGCTGTGGCAGGGGTCTGCAGCAGTGCGTGCAAGAAGGCAGCTGTTTGTGCCGTGGTGGGAAAGCTGGGGACCGCACAGCTGGGTGCTCCACAGTCAGCAGAGAACTGACAGCCCCTGTCCCATAGAGCCTACACTTCAAGTGCATGAGTTAAGGACAACAGATGGACAGAGATGGGAGCCAGTGAAAACAGTGGGATACCGGACAGTCTGAAATCCCAGCTGCTTACCCCCTCTCTAATATTGCCAAGTTAAAATTTCACAGTCTTACTGTCACAGGAGAGTTCACTCTGCTTCTTACTGAGGAACAGGAGCAGCCAGACCTTCATCCATGCTACAAAAAGACTTTAGGCTGGAATTTGCTGTTGATCCAGATCCCCATAATGATGTACGCAACAAAAATACCTGTTTTTTCCACGTTTCCATACTGTTTTGTTAATAGAAAAGTGATTGTAGGCTGTGTATGTTCAATAGTAAGGAATTGTGAAGGTCGGTGCTGGGCACACAGTTTTGGAGGTCAACACTTAATCCTCTGAGTAGAGGCTGACACTCACTAGGGGCTTACATGGGCTTCAGGAGGTGGCCAGGACAAAAGTGACACATTTCCTCTGAGGAAAGCAAGCCTGAAGTATAGCTGGTGGCGTAACGTAGCTCCCAAGTGAGAGCAGCAAAACAAAAGTAATCTATTGTGGTGAGAGGGTGTCCACATCCATGGACTTTTTTAAGTGCAGGATTCAGAAATAAAAAACCCAGATGCCAAGATGGGGACAAGTACAGCAGATGGCAGTTTGCAGTTGCCACTGAAATCGCCACGGGCCCATGACCCAGAGCTCCTGTTTAGGAGCCTGGCCACCGCTCCAACCCCTGGGTAGGCCAGCACTCCTGGGGCAGGATGCTGGGTGGCTCCCAAATCGCTGCCTTTCTGCCTGCCAGGCCACCCCTGTGCAAACCTCGGTGAAGGGAAATATCCTGTATGTCCACCACTCCTTGCCTTTCCTCTCCGCTGTGTCACTGGAACATAGCCAGCTCTTCCCTCTTCCCTGCATCAGTCTACACCTACCCTCTTTTGGCTTAAAACCATTGTCCCTTGCCCTGTCACATCAGGCCTTGCTTAAAAGATTGTCCCCATCTTTCTTCTAGGTTCCCCTTAAGCAGTGAAAGGCTGCAGTAAGCTCTCCCCAGAGCCTTCTCTTCTCCAGGCTGAGCACACCCAGCTCTCTCAGTCTGTCCTCCCACGTGAGCTGCTCCAGCCCTCCAGTCATTCCTGTGGCCCTTCTCTGGCTCCATCAGTACCACATCCTTCTGGTGCTGAGGGCTCCAGACCTGGACACCGTCCTCATAGAATCATAGAATCATAGAATGGCCTAGGCTGGAAGGGACCTCAGAGATCATCTAATCCAACCTCCCTGTCATGGGCAGGGATGCCTCTCAGCTAGATCAGGCTACTCAAGGCTCCA
>NW_009717039.1:0-226 GCF_000703405.1 Apaloderma vittatum | reverse complement strand
CCTCCTGCAGCCTGTCCTCGTAGCAGAGGTGCTCCAGCCCCTGGATCATCCTTGTGGCCTCCTCTGAACTCGTTCCAACAGACCCACGTATGGTGAGGTCTCACCAGAGCAGAGCAGAGGTGCAGAGTTACCTCCCTTGACATTTCTTTTGGTGCAGCCCAGGATGTGATCAGCCTTCTGGCCTGCAAACGCATGTTGTTGGCTCATGTCTGGCTTTTTGTCCACC